>NW_009260669.1:1768541-1769955 GCF_000687185.1 Egretta garzetta
GCATCTCTAACCGAGACGTTAATTTCAGATTCCTTTGAAAACTCGGAGGACAAATGCCCTGTATTTCACCCGTGTTCACGAATGCCAGTCTCTGTGGCAACTATACATTCTCCGTACAAATGGAGAAAGCAATCCAGGGAAATATTTCCTAGCTTATTTACTAAAGTGGTTAAAAAGTTCAGTGGCAATTTTGATTTTTCTTTTTTGATCTCTGGGTTGTTATTTTTCTTCATTTCTTTTTCTTTCTGTCTGTTCATACTTTTTATTTATTTCATGTAATTAAATATAATTATGTAGTTATTTCTTTATGTATCTAATTCATCCAACAGGTGGAAATGAAAAAGCAGACCCAATATTCATGTTGTTTTCACATCCGTTGTATTTCAGGGTCACATCATCTTGAATGTATTAACTCACAACAATTTCTGTAAACCAGAAAAGTGCCTATCTCTGTTTTAAAAGTGACAAAAGGACCAACACTGAGATCCACAAGTGAAGAATCGAGTGTTCACATCGCCCAGGCTCCAAGCCAGCACGATATTTCAGTTGCAATCTGTAAAGCATGCAGTCACTCATCTACATTGTTTCTGGATTGGAGCTGGCACTTGGGAGCTGGTGGGAAGAACTCCCAGTTGTCTTCACCTATCCACCTACCTGTAGGTACGTAGGAT
This sequence comes from Egretta garzetta, assembly GCF_000687185.1. Classification (NCBI taxonomy): domain Eukaryota; kingdom Metazoa; phylum Chordata; class Aves; order Pelecaniformes; family Ardeidae; genus Egretta; species Egretta garzetta. Next base: position 1,769,213 of record NW_009260669.1, read on the forward strand.
TCAGGGTTTGGAAGCAAGTCCGAAATAGCAATTTCTAAAATGATACTGCAGCCTGTAGACTCAAACAGCCTGAAGAGTACCTACAGACCAGCCTCTGTAGGTCTCTGTAGGCTTTACAGTTTTGCCGCATCAGTGGCAACACTTCAGATACTCAGTACCTCTGCTTTCCTACAGGGATGTAGAGGCACCAATGGTCTCTGCTGCAAGATGCAACAGGTAACCACAGCGTCATGGGCATGTGGCACAGAGGTACCGCTTCACATAGGATGTATGGAGGTGAGATCCAGGGTGGAGAGAAGATGTTGGGAGTGGAGTAAAGGTTTGGAGAAATGCACAGAGGAAAGAAGCTGGAGATGTGCAGTGGTTAAGGTGCACAAGGCCATGACAAATTTTCTTCTTTGAGTGCCATTTAAGGCATCTCCTTGCTCTTGGGGCCCCACACTGTTTAAGGGTAGCATTATCCAGTCTCAAGAGGACACCAATTAAGTTATGAACATGAATATTCCCCCAAAACACTGGTTCTGCTCCTTGATAGGACTGAAGTTTGGCCCAAGTTCATGCCTAAACTCTGCTGAGATCCACCAACTAGATGTTCTTCTGTTAGATGTGCCCCAAAACATCTACAGCCTCGCAGTGGGCAACACAGTGGTGGATTAACACTGGCAACACCCCTTCAGAATAAAGGATGGAAATGTCCTGCCTGGTTTCTTCTCTACCTGAAGGATCCAGCATTCACCCACGTC
>NW_009260669.1:1769971-1808686 GCF_000687185.1 Egretta garzetta
AGTGCTCATGTTCAATTCCCAGCTGTGCTTCCCCTAGAGGACCACACACACCTCACCAAGCCACAGTCAGTGAGCTGGGAAAGGGGTGTTCTCCCACTGAAGTGGGCAAGCAGAAAAGGATGCACATGTTGGTCAGGGCAAGAGAGGGTGCAAATGGCTGCGCAAACCCATGTGGGAAATAATTTCAGCAGGTGAGAATAAGCAAGACCACCCCCCCTCAGGTGTACTGTTTCAATATAACGTACAGGAGACAAAGAAAAGTCAAAGAATGATAAAGTAAAATAATAAATATAAAAGTATAAGGTTACAGAGGAATGTTTCTTTCATCCTTAGTGTAATTTTCTGTAAGCCTACATTTCTGATGCTGCATCCATCATTTATAGAGCTCCTTAGGGCAATAATTATTGCTACTAATAAATCCAACAACAAGAACGCATGGCTAGCAATGCAACGGTGCAATGGTTGGCACCCCACCTAGTACTGTAAGGTCTGGATTTTGGTGGGTTCATCAGCATTAATACACTATAACAATAGCTGAGGTGTGAAAGAGATGCTAGGGAAAATACTGCTATTTTATAATATAGCAATATTTGAAGCATCAAATCTACTGTACTATTTACAACTGCGTAACAAGACTGTGAGGTAATCCTACAGTGAATGCCGCTTAGGTGCAAGTGAATGCTTGTGGAGCTCACTGAAACTCGGGGCTGAAGGCGAAGAGAAAGGGTGTCTACCTGCGGCTGCAGCGTGGAGGAAAGATACCCAGGTTAGCTCCAAACAAGCTGGCAGAGGTGCTGAGGAGCAACCGGAGCTGGGAAATGGAGCTCGGCAAGGGCTACCTGCGTGGCATTCATGGGAAGACTCAGATCTGTGATACGCAACTCAAGTTCAGCCTGCAAGCTTTACAGGATTTACAAGCAAGCTTGCACCGGAGCCCAGTTTTGAGAAAAAGTGGACTCAAATAACCGTTTTCCATCAAAATTAAGTGAGCCTTGTGTAAGGGACTAGAAACTCGTCCCAACATTGGTGGCAGGCAGGCTTAACTACCAGGGCTTGATCGCCGCGGCAACTGAGTGGGGCAGCTTCAGCCCATTGAGTCCCACCCCACAGGAATGTGTGGTCTGTTATCTTGGAGTACACGTCCTCTGCGCATGCACCCGGGCCCAGAGTTAACTGACAATGGGGAGGGGGCTCGGACCCCCTAGAAGAAGATACATCAGGCGCATCGGACCGCTCAGGCCGCACCAGCCGCACGGACCCCATGGATCGCTCCGGCCGCACGGACAGCACATAGACCCGTGGTGGTAGCTATCGCAACACTCCTGTGCCGTTTGTTTCTCCCCCTCTCTCCCTTTCTCGCTTTTCTTCTCTTTCTCTGCTTTTCTCTCGCGCATTTGTTGTTGGCCAAATAAAGTGACTTGGCACTTGACTCCATTTTGAGTCTTAATTCTGTTTCCGAGAATGTAAAAGGAACCTAGTCACGATAGAATATTGGAGTTAATCAGAAGTTAAGCCCAGCCGCCCCCAACCTCCCAGAATTATCTGAGGTCAGTTGGAAAGCAAGGGGGTTTAACCTCTGCCAAATTGTTCAACCCAATAGTGGATCGTGACAGCTTGAAGCTGGCTTTTGAATTTTTGCCTTTTACTGAACATAAAATTCAGGAAGCCAATGTCACCCTGAAGCATGGGGAAGAAAAGAATGCAGGAGTTACTTACTATTTACTCACCCTTTTGTTTCACCTAATTATTTATGGCTTAAAAATGCATTTATATGCCAGGCATTTAATAAAGAAGAATGTTTAGAAATGTTTACCTTATCCAACAAACATGTATGGATATGAGTAATTGTGCTCAAATGAGTTCCCACTAGCTTTGATGGGAAAGTCTGCTTGATTTAAAACACAGTACTAGCAGAATTAAGGTTCTTGATATTTCTTCATCCTCCCATAATCCAGAAAAAAAACCACACCTGTAGTTTCATCATGAAATTTTAAAAAGCCATTAAAATCTCCTAAGTGATCAATTCCTTTACATTTGATGATTATACTATTTCCCTACGCAGACACATTTCAAACAATATTTTAAATACGTGGTTTTTACTTCACAGTAATGTTGCACTGCAGATATTCATATAATTTATCTGTGTTAAGGTTCCTAAAGATCTATTACAGCTGACAAGTCTTCTTTTGTAAACACTTAAATATAGACTTGAATGACAAACCATGAAAGTAAATCTTTCTTCATTCTTACTTCACCTCATTCTGAATGTATTGCCTGTCATATCTGACCGAGACCTGTCTGTGAAGGAGCACAGGAATGACAGGGATTGATATAATGAGAAGGGGCTTACAAAAAGTTTGCTTTGCACCTACTTGGTGGACTTGGCAGTGTCGGGTTTACAGTTGGACTCAAGGATCTTAACGGTCTTTTCCAACCTAAATGATTCTGTGATTCTATTCTCTCTGTGATTCTACTGAAGTTAGAATCATAGAATCACAGAATGTTTTGGGTTGGAAGGGACCCCTAGAGGTCACCTAGTCCAACCCCCCTGCAGTGAGCAGAGACACCGCTAACTAGATCAGGTTGCTCAGAGCCCTGTCCAACCTGGCCTTGAATGCTTCCCGGGATGGGGCATCCAACACCTCTCTGGGCAACCTGTGCCAGTGTTTCACCACCCTCACTGTAAAGAATTTCTTCCTTATATCCAGTCTAAACCTACCCTGGTTTAGTTTAAAGCCATTACCCCTTGTCCTGTCACAGCTGGCCCTACTGAAAAGATTTTCCCCCTCTTTCCCATAGGCCCCCTTTAGGTACTGAAGGGCCGCAATCAGGTCTGCCCGCAGCCTTCTCTTCTCCAGGCTGAACAAGCCCAACTCTCTCAGCCTGTCCTCGTAGGAGAGGGGCTCCAGCCCTCTTTCAATTGACTGTGGTGGTCCATGTGTCAGAAATAAAAATTCCTATTGTGAAAACGCAAAATATATTTTGCATCAAAAGCTTCTTCTCAGTTCAGTATATCCGTAACAAGCCTTTCTCTTTAATTTCAATTTCTAGATATACTATTTACATTTTTGTAAATTATTTACACTGTCGCAAATCCAGCGTAAGAGACAAAGAGCTGAGCCTTCTGTCTCTTAACCATTTTTCTTAAAGAAATAGATATTAAGTTAGAACCAGATTAAAAAAAAAATCTGATCTTTATGCTCGTATATTAACTCGTTCTTCAGAGATGAGCATTGTCATAAAACTTCTGGAAAACAGGGGCAGTTTAAGACTTAACATACACAGTGGTTGTAGCACTTGCGTGAATAGATAGCATGCAATGGCCAAGTGCCTTCAGTGTCTTTTTATTTTGGTTATACTCAGTAAATTGGTAGTGGCTGTTACTCTCACTGACCCTAACCTGCGTGCTCAGCACATACATGTCACCTCTGTGGCTGGGGTGACAAGTACTTAGCTAGATGGAACCCCAGATGTCATTTGGTTCAGCCAAAATGTGCTTGCTGAAATACTCTAAAAAGCATGACAAGGTCTTAATCAATGCCACAGTGATACCAAAATACCATTTAGTTCCTGGCACGTAGTATCTTCTTTATGCCTGTGTGTTAAGACAGGCCAGGAGGGGGTCATCTCACTGAGTAATTCTCATTCTGTTTGCTTGTGAGGGACTGACTATAGAGTGTAGGCGGCCTGGTCACAATTTCTAACTTCAGAGGAAAAAAAGGTCTTATTGAAGTCTGCACCAGATGGAAATGGAGGATCTGTCCCATTGCAAGTGAGCTGAATTGTTTTACATATTTGAATTGGATATCATTTTATATTGTAAAATCTCTGTGAGCTACATCCAACAGCAAGGCAGCCGACACTGTTTCGTTCTCACCCTTGTTTTTATTCACATTTGAGTAAGCGTGCTGAACCTAGTAGCAAAACTTTCCTGATATAATTGTTTCTTTTTGTCTTGTTATTGTCAGATTTGAGGAAAACAGTCATCCTAATTCTAGTCATGAGAGCAGGGAGGTATGCATTTTCACACTGAATGTTTTTTTGGTTGGTTGGGTTTTTTGACACTGCTGTTAAACCAACAATAATTTCAGGATAGTTTAATATTGAAACTTGGAGCCCAGCATAATAAATATTCTCTCAATGAATACCAAAGAAAACTATCTTAAAACAAAGTGCCAGGCTTGTAAAACTTCATCAATTTAAGGAGGAAGCATAATGCAAGTTTATATAATTATCACTGACCCTGATAGGTCTATGCAGGACACTGTAGCATTATGTGGAGATAGTAGTTTGGTTCTGAAAGGCTCTATGTTCATTCTATTATTATTATTATTATTATTATTATTATTATTATTATTATTATTATTATTTTGGAAGGAAAATGAACTTTTCTGATCAAGAATCACTGTATTGTATTTCACAGTGTAAGGCAGAAGTGCTCGTTGTAACTCTCATGTTGATGTTGTGACACTATTCACAGAAAACCATATATGTCAGTAATCTTGCTGGAGGAAACCCTCAATTATAGAAGTTAAACCGTGGTATGTTCTGAGCTTGTAAAGACATATAACTTCTAAGAACTGTCTTATACAAATAACATATGTATATTTTATATAAGGATGGATTAAGTGACACAATATTTTTGTACAACCTTGTCTATCTTTCACCCAGCCCCTAATCTATTTTAACTTAGTTTATTCCATCCCTTCCATTGACTTTAAGCAGATACAGTTCTTTCTTGAACCAAAAATATGTGTGTATTTCTTCTTTCACCTCCTAAATCAGGCAATTTTCCCCCAAAGTTTTATCCTGTGAGATTCACCTTACACACCTGTAGAAGCTTTTCTAAATATAAGAATGCTACTCTCCTGAAATCTGGTATCTTGCAACTTTATAGGACTAAAAAAGGGTACGTCGTCCCACTGGGAGGAGAGGACGGCTGCTCTCTGGGGTGGCAATCAGAATAATCACAGCAAACCACTTGCAAGTGGGCTGAAGCCACCTCAGCCTCTCATACCTGTTCAACCCATCTCACCTAATTAACCAGGTGGTTATGACAGCTGCATTCAGAAGTTATTGCCGAGATTTTCATTAGCAACGTTTCTGCAAAAGGATGGGTGCTGTCGTGCCGTCCAGCCACAGACGCTGCTTATGGAAGTTCAACAGGGTGAGCTAAAGCTTAGTAGGAAAGTTGTGTCTGACTCCCTTCTTTTGAGAACATAGTTAGTACCGTTCTCAGTGTGCACTTGGTGAGATACACGTGGACTACTTACAAGGCAAAAAAATGTTTCTTTTGTCTTATCCAATAAGTGACAACAGTAAGTACTGTGCTTTTAATTACATGACTGTTGTTTAAGTGACTTGTGCTCTCATCTGAGAATGACAGCCTGAGAGTGCATGAGCATTGGTATCTTTGGACAAGGTATTGTGCATGAATGAGACCTGGTATTTGTCAGATAATTGCCTCCAAGAACCTGTTATAGAATGGTGTTTGCATTCAGTGTTGGATCACCAACCTCCTGATGCTTTTTAAGTTTAACAGCTGGGAAAAACTGGTGATCTCGACTCCGTTTGTAGTCAATGGACATAGACCAGCACCTCCACAGGATGATGCATCCCTTCCTAAAATAGGTGGTTGAGATGATACCAGTCTCCTATTTCATCTGCCTTACAAACCATTAGTGAATACAAAAATAACTCAGAAGGAATATGGGGCAGAGAAGAGGGGAAAAAAAACAAGTCAGAATGAAAGATAATAGAGGAAAAGTAAGAGTTAAGAACAGGAAAGTACAAATTAAGAAGAAGGGGTAAGCATGTGGAAATGAAGAGAAACCAGTGAATTTATACAGCATAAAAGGAAGATAAAATTTTAAAAAGGAAAGGAAGGAGTGAGGTGGGGGAAAGTAAAGTGAAACAAGAAAACAGGAAAATGAGGAAGGAAAAAAATTGATTAGGAAGATGAGATAGTAAGGGGATGGAAAACTGCTGAAAAGGAAGAGATGTCGGTTAAGTGGGAAGGATCGCAAATAAGAGAAGGGGGAAAGAGAACACGGGCAGAGGTTTGGTCTACACATACCGATGTGCACATGTCCACTTACTTTAGTTTTAAAAGAAGACAAATTAGGAATCATAGCAGTAAAAAGAAGACACCTATTTAGCAAGCCTTTTAGTATGTCAAGGGAGGACACCGTGGACTGACATGACTTTGCCGTGACTATGCTGTACTGGATCAGAAGCCAGGTGACCCCTTTATCTGGGATCGGGCCCAACCTAATATGCTTTGCCCCTAAGCAGAGATTATTAGCTCAGATAACGAAGACCCCATAGCTTCTGGTTTAGGAGCACAAGGCACACTACTTGTGCTCAGGGTGAGGGCAGGACTCACTCCTGTGTGATGCTATATACCTCGGTCTGATATATATGATGTATACCTCAGTATGATACATATGATGTGATGTATCATATATATGTGTGATATACACATATACATGAGATACCTCAGTGTTTGCTGCACATTTTACACCAATTGCAAAAATAATTGAAGGTAAACTTGAATCTTCCATGTACCCATAGTTTCTAATAAGATGGTAGACTTTATGCCAAGTACCCTTAAGAAATAATAAAATAATAAATAAATATTTAGAATATTCCTTCTCCAATAAAACCTAAGGGCAGATAGGTTCTCTCATCTCTTTCATGATTTATTAAAAATCTTTAATTGGCAGTTCTTAAAAAATTCCAATTCAGCTTTTAAAATGAAAAGTCAAAAGATAAAAGCAGCTGTAGGTAAACTTGCACATCTGATCAACCCCAGTCTCTAATTAAAATGAAGGAATGGATTTTAAAGTTACATTTTGAGTTTCCGCTATCATTTTAGCAGTGAGTACTTTTATGTTGTCTGAAAGAGAAAAGTAAAATTTTTGCATGGGCCCATTGTGTCTATAGGGGCCTAAATCTTTCCAGAATCATACCCCATTGAACTATGTAACAATGATGTCATTTATTCGTGTGGGTTAGTACCCCTTCTGTTGTCCAAACTGTTTCCCAAGCCATAATTTATCAGTATGGTAATGGTAAATCCCCTTGTTATAATTGGCTCTGCACAGTCTGCCGTTCCATGCAAAGCAAAAAGGGCAGCTCTGTACAATCCACTCCAAATGCTGGGATTAATTATATTGTAGACTTCATATTGCACTTGCAGATGTTATTAATTACTGCCACTCCCAGTTTAATAGCTGTTTCCATAGTAACTATGAGAATTTAAAGAAGGTGTGAAGGGAAGTAAGTTGAATAGTTGGGTTTGGGTTTGGGTTTAGGTTTGGGTTTTTTTTTTCTGAAAGGAGGACAAAGGCAATCTGACTATATATATACACATATGTATAAAAATATAAAAATCCCCGAAACCCTAAGCAGTGCAAGATAAACAAAAAGTAATGACACAGAGGAATGTCGACATTTTCAGGAGGTACCAAGGAGCTTCATCAATTACTTAAATTAACAGTCTGCTCTCACTTGACCCTTTTAAGTTTAATCCTAGTTAGCACTTTTTGGTACAGTCTAGCAAGTCCAGTGAGGTCAGAGTGCATGCAATGCAAGTAAACGTGGAGCTATATCTGTCTCCAGCGTCACAGATTTACTGGATGGTAACATACTCCTAGTGGTGCTGGTTTAGAACTAAAAAGTTTAAAATCATAGATCTCTGTTACTTGAAAGAATGAGGAGTTAATCATAAATGTAATATCTTATGTGAGTTATAAACTAGCCACGTGACTGCGTCTCGTCAAACGGAAATACAGCTACATGTGGCCCAGCACATTTCCAAGAATGAGAGCAGGGTGCATCAGCTAACGCACCAAGTACCCGTTATTATCTTTGAGTCATCTCTAAATTCTGTCTTCAGACAATATTTGCTGTTGGTTAAGAAGTATTCTGAAACGTCTAGGCAGAATGTCCTGGTAAAGGGAGACATGGACAATTTAATATGTACGCTCCTCTCATATCAGAAAATAACATGAAAATAAAAGCAATTACTGATAAATTACAAATTATTGCAACTTGAAAGTACTGGGGGGAAAAAAGATGAGAATTATTTTGATGTTTCAAGATGATCATCAAAATAACAGAAATACTTCCTATTCAAAGGACTTTTCAGATATTTCTTTACATTTATAACTGATGATTCTTAAAAATAATTAGAAGAGGAAACAGAGAAAATAGGATTATTGACAAACCCCGTATTTTCTTAAAAAAAAAGAAATGCCCTTCACTTTGGGAAACTACTAGCACTATTTCTCTGTAAGTAAATGTGGTGATCATTTATCATACTCTAACTTTTAGTATGTCATATGAAAATTATAGCAATCTGAGCTGTATTTCCATCAACAGCTGTGATTGATAGAAAATGTGTCTTTAAATGCCCAGTCCTCCCTCCCTGGAGTACAGAAAGCCTTTCCCCGACTTTGAAATGCAGATGACTGACTCCAGGAGCACCACAAGAATTTTCCCCTTTTGATTACCAAGGGAAGCCCATTGTGAAGTCCCACATGCGCCCGTCTGTGCTCTGGGAGTGAAATACAACCTTCGTGCTCTGGGAGTGAAATACAGCCTTCGGAAGCAGATAAGCATTTGTCCTGTGCACTGCTGAAAATCCTGGTTTCAGACTTGAAGTAGGTCAGAAGTGGTGCCCAGCTTCTGACTAATCTTCAGAAAGGTACATAGCACCTCAACTGCTTGTATGTATTAATAGTCCAGTATTTGAAATTGTCACCAAAACATCTACCTAATGCACATGGTAAGTAATAATACTCCAGGGTATAATAAAATAATTAAACATATAAAATTAGAATCTGTGGAAAAAAAAAAAAAAAGGGCTCTTAATGTTTAAGAGGATAAATCTGGACTGAGAGTTTTCCTTTTATAACACAGATCAATGTTTTTCCAGTGAGCTGGGAAATTCCTGTAGGACCTAAGCGTGTTCTGCCTCCCACGCAACACTTTGCAGCAGAAATCCTCTTTGAGGAGAAAAAGTTCCTCTCCACAAGAGGCTACTGCTATTTTCTCACCTGGCACCGTGGACTGGGTGCTCATGCGCACTGCCCTTGAGGCCAGATGGACCACATCTTGCATGATGTCCTATGGAGAAGTCACCTTGCCACCTCCCCAGAGATCGCCTGAGAACAGACCGAGGCACCTGCTAAGAAAAAGCGGCGGCAGCGGTAGGTGGGACCACTGTTCATTATTCCCTGGAAATAGAGTTCCTTTGTTTCTTTTTGACCTTGGAAACTTCTTCTGCCCTTGTCTAGCCTTTTCTTCTGGCCAGTCTCCCGAGGTCTGCTTTCTAGGCATAAAAAGAGATGAGAGGGAGATCATTTCTGAAAACATGAAAAGTCTCGAGAAAACATTGAGAGGAGGACATAACCTTGAGAATACATGGGTAAAGGAGGCAGAAAACCTAATGCAGGGTCAGAAAAATGAAAGGAAAAGGATTAATTAAAACGTACTAAAAGCATTTTGAAGATGAAAAAGGAATATAAGTGCTAAGTATTTTTCTTTGTAACAGAAGCTCTGCTGAAAATCAATAGGGAAAGCATGGCTTTTATTTGAGTGGCAATTTGCATATTAATATTGTGATAGCATTATGCAATAGTATATAAGACAGATTGGGTAAATAAAGGCTGTGACCAAACATTTCAGCTTTTCCCCCACGTCTATTCAAAATAAAGCTGGCAGAATGTCACACTGTAGGCTTGTCCTTGATTTGTTTCCAGTAGAACATTAATTGATGTGTTCCCGTGTTTTGATATGTGATTTACAAGCTCTATAACTCAAAGGGTGATTACAGCCAGGCTAGCAATCTGGATGCCAAGCCTCATTTCAGTGAACTGTCCTGGATATTTCACTCTAGAAATCATGGCTTTCTAAATGTGTGGGAGACTATTAAGCAGTGGCAATCAACAGTGCAGTTTTCTGTTGGTGCAGCGGGAGGGAGTATTTTGAAATAGCTAGCGCATCTGCTAGGTAGCTATTTTTTTCTCAAACTGGAAAAATCTCCAATGTTTCAAACAAAATACCCACAAAATACTGAGAAATGTAGAAGTCTTCACAAAGAACATTCTGTATTTTTCCCCTAGTACTTCAAAAATTGCTTTGTGAAACTCATGGTAACCCAGAAATTTTTGAATTATAGTTTCATTCCCAATACAATCCTCAGCGGCTCAGCTGTGACCCCTAAGTATCAAGGCTATAATGGGAACAGTGAAAAATTCAAGCCCATCGTTGTACTACCCTGTGCTACTATAACACCATTAATCCATTTCATGTTTCATCTAGTTTTCTAATAGTACTTCATTTGCCAAAAGGTGCTTAAAAGGAAAAAAATTCAGAAGCGCTTTTTAAAAAACTCTACCATTAAACGAGGTGTAGAGAGTTTGTGTGTCAAAGTAATGTGATTGTAAGTTTATTCGATTGAAGGCTACTTCAAGTGCAGGTTAACATCCCTTTGCTGTAGCTCATTTCAGCTCACATCAAAATCATCTCGAAGGTGGGGTTAGTACTGAGGAGCAGAGTACTAGAAGTAGGGTAAGGCACATTACTATAACTTTGCAGAGTGGAAACTGGCATGTTGACCACAAAACTGTGGAAGCAACCAACAGCAGTGAATTGTTGATAGAAAGATATTTTAAATATTTAAAACGCAAATGCTAGTTCATTATTTCATACGTTGAACCTTCCGTCTGAAAACCATGGGTATAAAGATTTTGCTTTATCCAGCTTTCAGGGGAGCACCATTGCCCTCTTTTTACCGATGGGATATGTTGTCATTTCACTGGGATCCTGTGCCAGTGCATCCGTTCGGCATTGTCTCAGGATTTGTTGCAGAGCCTGTTTATGGAGACACTGCATTACCAATGCCTTTTCCAACGAGTGCAACTGCCTATGCACAGGAGAGAAGTCAAATCTATTACTTTTTATACAAACTCATGTATTTTGTTCCTCATCAATAGTACTTCACTGGTTATTCAGTGGAGCATGTAATGACGTGAAGAACACTTGATCTTATTATATATACTTTCTTATTCTCTTTTTGTTTTCCTCAAAAATCTATTGTTTCTTCCATATAATTTTGCACTAGAAAGCCAAGCCCATCTTACTCTGTGGTCAGAAGGTGAGGAGAATGGCCCAGCCTCAGGCTTTTCAGTCATACAGGCAACATGAAATTTTGATGTGGAAGCAAAGTGGCTTCTTAGCAGATGAAGGAGCTCATGAGAGTTTAAATAAGGAAAAATAAACAGAAAGTAGCAGTGCAGTTTTGATGTGGCAAAAGGAGTGGGATAATTCAAGGGAGGTCAAGATTGGGAGGCAGGGCTAATAGGAAGAAAGTGGACTTTGAAGAAGTTTGGGGAGGAGAAATGAGCTGGAGAATTTGTGGGGGGAGATAGGAGGTTGCATCTTTTCCTGATACTTCTAGTAAGCATATTGCTGTGTCTAAAAAATGAAGTTGCTGCCCTTGGCCTTCATTCCAGATATTTAACTGGTCTTTAGATATCTTTGAACCATACCATGCACGGAACATCCTGGGTATTGGGAATAAAGCCTTTACATTTACTAAATATTCTGTGGAAATTATAACAAAGAGATGAGAACAGACCTAGAAATACGGTTGCACCCTTATGCACTCTTAAGTGCCCAATAGTCCACCTTCCCAAGCACTAAAGTTTTCTTCTGTTTGTATCTAACTGAGCAAATGAAGATGCAAATAATGAAGACCAGGTCACCCTGTGGCTTGGAGCTTCCTGCCAACTGGAGATAATAGAATGAATTTCTTGTCAGATCTGCTGTATGAAATGAGGATGCTAGGACTTAGAAAAACATACTCAGAAAATGCTATGTTCCTGAGGTCAAAAAGTTTTAGAATAAAGTAAGAATTGCGAAAAATGAAACTGAAATTAAAACAAGAACCAGAAGTTTCACTACTTTCATAAAGGAGAGAAGCAGAGGCATTATCCAGTGAGGTTAAGGAAAAAGATGACATAGCTGTGGCTATGTCATAGCGATGATATAGCTTTTAAAACAAACAAAAAAAATACTTTCTGTCATGTTTCTGACCTCAGTTTTATAAAATGCTTCAAAAGATATTTTGAAGGTAATTAAAGATGTAGGAAAAAAGTGTGGTAAAATACAACATGGGTTTACCAAAGACTTACTTGATCATGCTGGATTAAGCTGATATTTTCCTTTGATTTTCTGGACAAGGAAAATGAAATGCATCTAATCTACCCGGACTTTTACAAAGCATCTGATACAATTCCACAAGGAAAGTTATTAGCTAGATAGAGAAGTCAGGGATTAGTACAAGAATTTTAAAATGGGCAAAGAACAGGCTTAAAAGAGAAAAAGTGAAATGTTGAAGTAAAATGTTGGTTAGACAATTATCTTAAATATTAGAGACTTATTCTATCTAGTATTTTCATTAGTAATTGGCTCATGATATCTGACCGTTGTGTTAAAATTTAATGATGACACAAAGGAATTGCCAATAAGGGAGAGGGTCAAACATCATAAAGGATGAAAAAGATGATAGCAGCAACAGAGTAAGAGGAAAAACAGGACTTTAGGGACTAATATGGAAAAAATATTTGCTGGACACGGCTGGTTACACGATGACTATGATCCATTAATGTTATGTAGGTGCAAAATAACCAAATATAATCTTCTAATCTGTTTCTGTTTCCCTGTATTATTTTTATAAAACATTTGAATTTGAGCTGAGTGTGAAAAACTGGGAGTTTGAATGCTGTTTCTTACACCCCCATGCAGATATAGCCTGACCGTGGAATACACTTCTGGCCAACCACGTTAAACAAATTCAAACTGGAGCAAGGGCTAAGAAGGGTTCCTGGGATTAAATGTCCTTTGCTCTTACAAACTGGGCGTAGATAAGGAGTATGACCACCCTCTGAAAATGTAAGAGCAGACAGAAAAGAGAGAAAACATTTTAGCTAATAAGCAATGCTGGCACGAGGACGAATGGGCACAAATTAGTCATAGATAGATGTGAAGAGGAAAATCAAGACCATCGGAGCAGTCAGAGTCTATGAGGGCAAAAGGAGTGTTTCCAGCTCATCGAACGGTACCAGCACTGCAATTGCCACTTTGCCCAGACCAGTTTCTCACTTCATTTTTATTTCCACAGTGAATACATATTTCCCTTAACATGAATAACACCGTTCTTCACTAATAGATTACTTTGCTTAAGTCTCTGTAGACAGTAGAAATTAAGTATTATTTCTCTTTTAACAGAGATTTCACATTTGCTGTTACCTGCCTACCCTCCAGTTTTTGTGTTTATGCTCTTTTTCACTATGCGAGTTCACCCTCTTAGTGTTTTCCTCTGCATCCTCATATGCTTTTCTCCTTTTTCTGTATTATATTGTTAGGTTTCTTGATCTCATTAATTTACTTTTTTTTTCCCTTCTTCTTTTTTCCTTTTCCTTTTTTCCTTTTTAATTTTTTCTTTTTCTTCTCTTTTCTTTTTGTTTTTCCTTTTTTGTACTTTCTATTTGCTTTTTTAGCAAAGCTTTACATCAAAGTAGATGAAATGTAATTTATTTCTCAATGCTGTAAAAAACAACTCTGTTGCAGGATTCTCTGTCATCATCATATAACAGCCTTAAAATTTACAAACATAGGACTGGAGCAGGCAGGCAGACTGCATATTATTTCTTGGATTGATACAAACATAAATTGTTTTAATTTCTTTTTCTCTATTATCCTTATTGTCTAATTGTATCGGTGATTCACCATTCAATTTAATTGCTCACCAAAAGTGCTCTGAGACGTTTCCAGTTTATGTTTAAGTATGTCAGGCCATATGCAGCCACCAAACCCCAGAAGTCTTCTGCCCCCTTCAGATTGAACACAGAGCAACCAAACCCTCATTTGCTCTCAATATTTTCTGATGCTTGCCTGAAAACACACAGATAAAGCTTTTGTCCACTACCTTCTCAAACAGATACAGTTAGCAAGGAGTGGAGAAAAGCCGAGGAAGTATGGGTGCTTGCTCCTTTTTTTTTTTTAACTGACTTTTGACAGGACAAAATGCTCTCCAACGTTAGTTGTTCAGCCCTTCTATCCTGATTTCTTCTAGCAAACCATTTAAACAATTTGACTTTCAAATAGATAAATTACCATTAATACTATTTTGGGGCAAGACAGTTGTTTGGTGTGCTCAAATGCTAGGTCAGCTCCTGGGCTATGTAAGCAAAGGTTGCTAAGATTCAGCTATAAACTGACATTCTTTCAGACTGAAGTCAGAATGCTAAATTCAGGAAGATCAGATACAATCTCTATCTCATTTTAAAAACTAATATGTGAATTTATGCAAGCCCCGATAAGGATGACCAGTTATCTTTGCTTCAGAGGCATTAGATGGTCAGAGAGGAATTGCATGCTCACTCTGAACACATCATGAGTTATAAACTCTTAATAACTCAGCCCTTGCCAGAGCAAGGTGTCCTCTCAGGAGAGCAATGGGGACTTGGACGTTTCCCTTCAGAAAGAGTTTTCATATCTGGTTTTGTTCCAGGTAAGCGTGAAATCCCAGTCCTTCAAAATGTTCCACATAAATAAAGCACTAAGTTAGAGCCAGCTAAACAGTGATTTGATTTTGCATCTAAAATGTTAATGCTGCTGAAAAATGCAAATGCAATACTGAAGCAGTTATCACAATTGGACTGAATTTGCTAAGTGTTTTGGAATTTTTGCTAAAAAAAAATGGAGGAGTAGATTTCGGAATATGTGTAACATTTAATTTCAATACTCCACTCCATGATCTATTTTTGCAACAGCTGAAATGAAATTCAAATGATTTAACACAAGACTTATGTAACTACCAAATTAACTAAAATATTTTTATTTAAATGGAACAATTAAAAAATCTTAATTTGACCACATAGCTTGGGCATTTTTCAGTTTGACCCTGTCTAATCGTTTCTCTGCCAGTCAGTGAATCCTCCAAATCCATTATTCACTCCAGTCTCCCTGAAATGGTCTTCCATGGTGATGTATGGCAGAATTAGAGATGAAGCTACCTCTAGCCTTCTGTAGGCAGAAGAACAAACCCAATAAGCTCAAGATCTTGAAGTCAAAGGAGGAAAAAATGAGCAGAGAAAAAAGAAAAACAACCAACCCAAAAAACCACAAAACAAAATACAGAAGGACTTCAAAT
Organism: Egretta garzetta; assembly: GCF_000687185.1. Taxonomy (NCBI): domain Eukaryota; kingdom Metazoa; phylum Chordata; class Aves; order Pelecaniformes; family Ardeidae; genus Egretta; species Egretta garzetta. Next base: position 1,785,198 of record NW_009260669.1, read on the forward strand.
TACCGTCATGCTGTCAAAAACCTGTTACTATTTTCACCCCAATAAGAGGTGTTTAAGTCTTCAGGCTGTAAATTTTTAATAATAGAAAGTCTTCAGGGCAGGGTACCTATGAAAAAAAACAGTGGATGATGGCTGAGCATTGGCCTCGCTGCAGCTGCTGGCGGGGTTGGAGGTGGTGGGGAAGCCCATGGCAGGGTAGATGAGAGAGGTCTCCGAGAGCTGCACCATGCACTAGATCACCTCTGCTCCCACCTTGCAAGTCCCATCATCCAGCACGTGGCTTTATTAATCATTTTCTCATTTTGCAGGAACCAAGAAGAAAGTTAGGAAATATAAGTGTGTTTTGTGCCAAACTCAAGGCCAAAGGAAGAAAGCGGACCGAGACGGATTGAAATATAATCTGTCATTTACACAGCCACAGTCTCACGAAGACAGGTGGGTGGCTAATACTTTGCTTTTCTTTATTGCTTTATCTTTTTTTTTTTTCTCTTATTTGCTTCTACAGTAGAATTAGGGGTTTTTTTGACAGCTTGAGTCACTTACCCAAGGGAAAAGTAAAGAATAATATGGGGTAAAATTTGGAAAGAAAGAATAACAGATATGTATTTGCTCAAAAGCAAAAAGCATTTTATTTTGTGGAAGTCCCCCACAACATTCATCAGGTTTAGAGCTTATTTTATATGCTGTTATATGTTAAATTTACAATGGTAAAAAAAAGTATTGTATTTGAAATTTTATTTTCTTACTGTATATGAAGTTCTATTGTGATACATAGGAATCACAGCATAAAAGAATGCTGCGATACCAAATATCATATTATTTCACATGGACACTGTGAAAAAACTATAGTTATAAAATGCTATTTGTTTCATTAAAAATAACTGTTGTCTGTTTCTTCTATTTAGATACAATTTTTTTGTAAACCAGGCTGTTTTGCATTTGTTTGTATTTGTACAACATCCACCCTAATGGTTACCATGTAAAGATGATAGGTGCTAGCCCATAAATAATAAATCATAATAAAAACTGGAATAAATAACAGATGTTTATAAGTACGGTAGAATAGACAAAGGTTGATAGCTGCAAGGAAAAACTCATTAAGTACACCTCAGAGAGCTGTATTTACAGAGGTAAAATTTTTATGTGTTGAACAATTTATTTATTGTTAATATTCATAGAATCATAGAATTTTTTGGGTTGGAAGGGTCATTTAAAGATCACTTAGTCCAACCCCCCCTGCTATGGGCAGGGACATCTTCAACCAGATCAGGCTGCTCAAAGCCCCATCTGACCTGACCTTGAATGCTTCCAGTGATGGTGCATCCACAACTGTGGGTTGCGACCAGTTCCAGTGTCCCACCACCCTCATAGTACAGAATTTCTTCCTAACTTCCAATCTAAATCTACCTTCTTTCAGTTGAAAACCATTGCCCCTTGTCCTGTCATTACAGGCTCTGTTAAAAAGTCATTCTCCATCTTTCTTGTAAGCCCCTTTTATATACTGAAAGGCCACAACAAGGTGTCCCTGGGAGCCTTCTCTTCTCCAGGCTGAACAACCCCAACTCTCAGCCTGGCCTTGTAGGAGAGGTGCTCCAGCCCTCGGATCATTTTAGTAGCCCTCCTCTGGACCCGCTCCAACAGTTCCATGTTCTTCTTGTGCTGAGGGCTCCAGAGCTGGACACAGTACTGCAGGGTGTGTATGGGTCTCACGAGAACAGACTAGGGGTGCAGAATACCCTCCCTCGACCTGCTGGCCACACTTCTTGTGATACAGCCCAGGATACAGTTGGATTTCTGGGCTGCAAATGAACATTGCTGGCTCATGTCCAGCTTTTCATCCACCAGTACCCCCAAGTCTTTCTCTGCGGGTGTGCTCTCAATCCCTTCATCCCCCAGCCTGTATTGATACTGGGGGTTGCCCTGACCCAGGTGCAGGACCTTGCACTTGGCCTTGTTGAACTTCTTGAAGTTAATAATGTTAATTCTCTGCTTTCACGGTCCTAAAAAATAGGTGCCTAATTTCTGAAACCTGTAGTTACACTGGAGGAAGTCAAAAGCTCCTCTGAATAAAGGCTAAGGTCCTAAGGTACGAGTTTCTATCTCCTTCTCTGGTATCATACTGGTACAGATCAGAAGAAAAGGTAGTTTAGGTAGATACCCAGTTAGTAAAATTTGCTGACAAAGAAACTTTGATATATAACCATTAACATGTCTCTTCTCTTGGTTTTTGAGTTTTGCTGTGGTTTTGGGAGGGGGCTGCTTTTGTTTTGTTACAAAATTATTGTGACAAAATATTTCTGCCTGTAGGTTATTATCAGCCAACACTTGTAGGGATTCATAGGCTAAACCAACGTTTTGGTTACTAGAGTGACTACACTTATTTCCAAACACGAAAGCTGACCTGACGTAAGAGCTCAGCAGTGTCCCGTTGGCCACAGTTCAACCTTGGGAAATTTTTGCAGATAAGAGATTTGGCCCAAGAATGTCAAAGAAATGCAACTGGTATAAACCCCCCTGAGAAATGCAACCCCTTTCAGGCACCCAGTCAAATGTTGGAACAATGCTGGTTTAGTGAATTTTCGTTGCTGCTTTCATCAGCACCTGCAGCTTTTGCTAACAGGTTTCCTATTCAAACAGTGACTGTGTTAGGAAAGTTTTAACAGAAATTTGTTAATCCTGTGATTTGAAAAAACCCAATCTGATGACAGAGCCCTTCCCAGAGGACGAGATTAAGTTATCACTAGGGTAATTTCTAGCTTGTTTACTGGCTTTTAGTGGAGTTTTCTGATAGCAGCAAATACATGGCAACTTTTATATTGGTGCTTGTCATGGCAAAAATAAAGTATGATAGGGAAGGGAGGATACCTGTGCTAATTTTAGTTGGGTCTTGCTAGTAGAGAGGCTTACTTTCTCAGTGGATATGAGATGATTTTAATTGGAGTTCAGGCAATTTTTTTTCCCTATCTGTTTATTTATCTCTTTACAGAAGAGACTCTGGGTTCAGAGGCAAATGGCAAGTCACTACTTCTGTCTCTGCTTAGCAAGAGTTAATCTCTTTGTTGCCAGAGAGGGCATATCCTCCTAATGTGGGTGCCTCATTGAGTAATGTTACATTAGTCTGCAACAAAAAGACAGGGATTAAGTCTGAGCAGTTCACCTATTGTCCAGCAAATATACCCTGGGACCACATACTAAACCATGAAGGTAAATTAAATGGTGAACAAATAGTTCCTATATGAGATCTTCCGTGCTGTGTATGTAATAGCATCTACAAGCTCATGTCTCACTGTTGTGATGGCATGAACAACATTTACTATGAGGCATATGTATGGTGTAGAAGTACGAGGGAGAGTCATGGGAAGATGGAGAAAAACCACAATGGGGACTGAATTAAGGTTGCAGAGGTAGCTGTTGAATGCTTGACTCTGTAACCTTTGTAACCTTAATAATGCATACATGTTTTATTTTTGTAATGCCTCAGAGTAGCTACATTTGGAATGAACTCCATCACCTGCACTGAAGTAGCTCAGTAGGTCCCGACCCAGCACGGCCTGTTGTGATCAGCCTGTGTAAGGTCATATGCATCACCCTTAGCCCTGAGAGCTGATGACAGGGTGCAGAAAAATTCTGTCCTCTCTTTCATGAAAGCCTAATTGCTCACTTTGTCATGTTGATCTTGTAGCGTGTCTCCTGCTCCTACTGCTTCTCAGTAATTTTCTGCATAGAAATACCCTCTGTGCACTGTCACCATTCACTCTGTGACATGGTAAAAGTACTGTACAGGCTATTTCTGTTAGATTTCACTAGGGAATCTTATTTCTCCCTGGAGCTGCTTCCATCAGCTTTGTGCTATTTCTATCTCCAAAGAAACAATTCGAAGCAGCACCCTTTCTACTGATATCAGTCCTTTCCCCTCCTCCCTCTCAGAGCTGGCAATCATAGTTGACCGTGTGCCAAATTAAAATTCAAGAAGGTTACTATCCAAAGTGTTTGATATATTCTAATGCTTCAGGATTCTTTCACTGTAATGTCATCCTATACTTGAGCAATGCGTTGCCCAGTGCCTGAATTCCCCTGAATTCAATGCATCCAGAATCCTGAAGCAATGCACTTGTGTTAGGGCAGCTCTGTCAATTATAATATCAGTCTGCAGCATGCTTTTATGACTTTATGGTCTTAGATGTCCTGAGTGAGTACAGCGATGGTTTAACAAGCTGCCTCTTTCTCTGCAGTCCTGTGGGCCATTTGCCCAGAGAGGGGAGGGGTGATGTGAGGGGGATGGAAAGGACAACACGTTAACCTCCTCCATGCCTTGGAGAGTCCCGAACTCCATGAGCAGAGCCACAACTCTAGTCTGAATCTAAAGAGCAGTGTTTAACTTTTGTGATCCCCTCACCGTTGCTTTGAAGGCCGTTTTACTTAATTAGAAAAAATGCACCCAAATTATATCCAGATCACTGGCATCATATGCTACCTTCAGTTACCCCATAGAAAAGAGAAACATCATTAAGCATAAACCCTCTTCTCAAAGGCTATCCTGTCACCACTTATTTTGTGCAATGTTATCTTCCTTTCCTCTCTATTTACCTAATGACTTGGTGTTGTTATTTATACTACTTCTGTGTTGATTTATCCTACCACCATATGTTCATTTGCTTTAGATTTGATGCTAATGATCTTTTGTGGTATATGCACTTCCATGTATTAATTATTGCTGAGATTCAGATGTTTGGTTTTCAGAAATTAAAAGGCGATTTCTTTGTATTTTTTTATCATCCAGAAATACAGGCTTCTTCTGCAAAAGGAGGAGGAAAAAAAGTTTTTGTTTTAAAGGATTAATCTTTAAAATAGCCTAGAACAACAGAAGAAATAAGGAAGGTGAAAAAAAAAAATCTGTCAAACATTCTCCATTTCTAAAACTTTGCTTTTGTAGTTCTGACTGCTAACTGTAACTGTCATATAATTTCAGAGGATATTAGAATAGATAGATTGCAGAACCTATGACAGGAGGAAAACATCCAGGCAGATCTGTATATACTTAATGCTGAAAAGTAACTTCAGTCCTCACTGATACCTGCTGCTATAATTCTTGTATATGGTGTACTACATTATGCTAATATTTTAGGAATTGTAAGCCAGCTGTCTGATACAACAGTCAAAGTGGGTTTTTGTGGGATGGAAATTCATAACTGATGATCTTCACGGGGTTTTTGTATTCTGCATTCACTCCATTTTGCAGGATGGAGTGCCAAAAATGAAGATTTTGGCTCTAGAGAAAAGGATGCTCTTCATTCATTAATTCACTTTGTTGGGACACAGGAAAGCTTTTGGCCAATGTTTGTTTTCATAATCCCATAAATCCTGTCCTTTAGCAGAACAACACATCAGAGATGAAAGACGTAGAAAAATGCTTCTTTCCTGACTGTCCTGTTGAAAGAGTGAGGACGTGTCATTTCAGCTGGTCATGTGTTTCTGAAGAATTTGATTTGTATTGATACGTTTGGCTCCTTATGATGTTACCTGGGAATTTAGAATTGCTCTGCAGCAGACATCAGAACCGCAGTATCCTTGATGAGTCTCTTTCCTTCACTGACCTAGCATTAAACAACCTGTCTTTTGTATACTAGACTGCAGGCTGCATCAGAAAATACATATATATATATATACATATACGTGTGTGTGTATATATATATATATATAAATATCTTGATGTTGAAAACAGTACCCTCAGAACAGAGAGGAATCAAAGCTGCAAGGATTAATTGAGCACCTGCCTCTTTTGTCTACAGAGGAAGTTTAGAGAAGAAAGAGTCTATCAATCAAATCCCGTATTTAATCACCAAGTGGTTTAGGTAGTTTAGTTTTGATCCACCAGCTAAGCTGAAAAGCATTGGGAAACATTTTGATTTCACCCAGCTGAAATAAAAATATTTTCTTTACAATTAAGACCGTAAATGAAACATTTCAAACCCCAACAATAAAATATTAAAATTTCATCTTTAGTTTTATTTCAAAATATAAAATTAATCTATGTAAATTTGGCTTATCTGAAGCTGTAATTTTAGAGAATTGCATATTAATTGATTTTTTTTATTTATTCAGATCTACCTATAGCATTGATTTTATATGGACTAGAAGCTTCAGTGCCTCTAAAATGTGGCAATAACCAGCATCCATTTGTGGGGGGGAATAAAAGATTGAATTACTTAAAATGGAAAAAAAAAATTAAAATGAAACAAAAATAATCTTTAGTGGTTTTAGTTCTAGAGATACTATGGGCATGGCCTGTGGTCCTGTGGTTTGTGCATTTACTTTGCCATTATAGCCGACTGTAAGCATGATTCAGTAAACTTCTGAGTATAACATTACTACACCTATGTAAGTGGTTATCCAAATGTTTAAGTGCTTAGGATAGGTGTATTTAGCCTTTCTGATTTTAGTGGTTTAGCTTGTCTACTTGCAAGAGTGGGAAGCGCTGTTTTTTGTGTGAGATCAAAGAATACTGTCCAACTGCTGAAGAGCCCAGACAACCTGTATCTCTGAAAGAGAAGGGGGGTACTGTCAAAGCCTGTGTTGTTGGGATCACTGATAGCATTCCCCATCCAGCTCTTGCCAGAATAGCGTTTCTTAACAGTACCTGGGAAAATGCTGCATGTGCCGCATGCTTTACCACACAGAAATACAAGTCTGAGAGCCTGCAGGGTGGTAGTGCTGCAGTGGAGAGCTGGACCTCAACTATTCCATCTTCATCAGTAAAAGCAAACTGCTGAAGATCTGGAGGACTCTATGGAGTTGTGTTTTGTCCCTCCAAAGCAACTCATATGTGGTGTGGCCTGAGAGCCAAATAAACTTAGACTGGAAAGACATGCACACACCAAATTGGCCTTGAGAAAATGCCTTTATCATTGAAAAATATGCATATCCAAGCCTTTTGCTAGATTCAAAGGAAAGTAATTTTCATAAATACCTGGGGGTTTGGAGACTGGAATCATAGAATCATAGAATGTTTTGGGTTGGAAGGGACCCCTAGAGGTCACCTAGTCCAATTCCCCTGCAGTGAGCAGGGACACCGCTAACTAGATCAGGTTGCTCAGAGCCCCGTCCAACCTGGTCTTGAATGTTTCCAGGGATGGGGCCTCCACTACCTCTCTGGGCAACCCGTTCCAGTGCTTCACCACTCTCACTGTAAAGAATTTCTTCCTTATATTTAGTCTAAACCTACCCTGGTTTAGTTTAAAGCCATTACCTCTTGTCCTGACACAGCTGGCCCTACTAAAAAGATTGTCCCTCTCTTTCCTATAGGCTCCCTTTAAGTACTGAAAGGCCGCAATCAGGTCTCCCTGCAGCCTTCTCTTCTTCAGGCTGAACAAGCCCAACTCTCTCAGCCTGTCCTCGTAGGAGAGGTGCTCCAGCCCTCTTTCAATTGACCGTGGTGGTCCAGCCCTCAGATCATTTTAGTAGCCCTCCTCTGGACCCGCTCCAACAGGTCCATGTCCTTCTTGTGCTGAGGGCTCCGGATCTGGATGCAGTACTCCAGGTGGGGTCTCACCAGAGCAGAGTGGAGGGGCAGAATCACCTCCCTTGACCTGCTGGCCACGTTCTAGTATTTGTAGAGCTGTTTGCAATAATGCTTTTGGAACAAACTTCTGGATGAATCTTTTCTTCCATAAAACCCCAGGAGTATATTCTTCCATAAAACCTACAGGAGAGTTCCCCAGTCTCCCTGTTCTTCCAGACAAGGAGTTGGGAGGAGAAGACCCTCTAGTCAGGTATGATAACCAGAATGTTCATAAACATGAAAGTTCCTAAAACAAGTAATAATGTGAATAATATTTTATGAATATTTTAAATCAAGGATGATATATGTTTGCTTTTGTGCTATTGCTATCATTTGTCAGATTTTTTTTTCTCTTCTCATTAACTAATTTAGAGAGGTGTTGAAAGATTTTTATAAAAGAAGCGTGTGTCATATCACTTGGATGATAATGCTGAATTTCTTCCAGGATCTAATATAACGACTGCAGTTATAGCTCTGTTCATTACCTGAATAGATAACAAGCTTGCCCTTCAGCCATCGCGGCTCTTGCATATTTGAAACACACATACTGATGGTTGAAAGGTATCTCAGAATACCCATAATGAGCAAAAAGCCTGATCAAAGAGGTGGGTGGTATCCTGTTCACTGAGGTGTTACAGGCACATAATCAATAGGGCATGGAGGAGGGAGGTCATTTTTATTTCCTAAATTATCTTGTTCATTTATATGTGAATCAGACATTCATTAGCATTTAAATACTTTTTGACATTTAAGACACTCCCCTATTTGTATGAGATTTTGACACAGTTTCATTGAATATCTTTTTATAACCTGAATCTAGAAAATTATTTTAACCATTTCTACATATTCTGTCAGCTGTGGGCGAACTGTCAAGGATTTAGAGGCTTGCTTTTATTTAAACACTCAAACCGTACACATTTACAAGGAGCTTAAGCCCTGGTTTGGGCCTGAACATGGCATTTGTTGTTACATTTTTTAGAGGCAGCTGAGGAAACTTCTGGAGCAGATGGTGTGAAACTTTCTGTAATAGTGGCTGCAGCAAACAACTTCCAAACCCGAGTAGGCAAGGCAGAAAAAGGATGAAAAAAAGTACAATATCTTGTCTGCCTTAAAGGCTGGAAGCTGAAGCGAGTGTTTCAACTCCCCAGAGGTCAGGGAGGAAGCCTGCAGTAGACTGCTTGAATGTTAAGACTTGTATTTCTAGATGTCTCATCCTAGGTGTGAAACCATTCTTTATGCTGATTTAAATTTTACTGAGGTATCTGAGACCAATGACAGAAAGCAAGTAAAGTCGTGGACAGGAAAATAACAGGTTCAATCTTTGAGTCTGTACTGAGTTATGTGTTTTGGACGTGATGTCTATTTGAAAATAATTTTCCTGAAAACAAGAAAGCTTCTCTGGGATTCCCACTAGCACCTGAAGAGAGGTACCGTTGTGCCAGGCGCACTGATTACGTCTGGGTTTCTGAAGGAGTGAGAAGTGTCCCACTGTTTTAGTGACAATTTGGTATTTCTTCATTTTATTTCAACCTGTTGAATTAAGAACTTCCTACGTGCATGATGTCTTAAAGCTGTATCTAAATACACATGAAGGCTTCCGTCAGGGGTGGCCCAAGACACCTAGCGCTTGGTTTACAAGGGTCTGTTATCACTTCTCCATGTTTAGAGATAGCTGGGTTGTGTGCAGGGGGAGCAAAAAGAAGCAGAAGGAACATATTTCGTTGTTTTATAGGGAAGGACAAAGGGAATGGCTACAGCATAATAGACCTTGAAGTACATCAGCTGCAGCATCTCTTGAGAAAGACTTCAGCACGTTTCCTCTCATCAGCTACCCACTTCTCCCCTTCTGCCTTGCTACAGCTGTGTGAATAAAGGATTCTCTTTTTCCTGAAAGCTCTGAAAATGAGAAAACAAAGCACCTTTTGAGGTCAAGCCAAGATTTATTTTAGCTTCTTGGTGAATCAAGAGGCTTTTTATTTAAAAAACCCCCAGCATTCTAGCTTAAACAAAACATTACGCTTGACAAGAAGCAAAACATTTTGTTTTCAAGCCTTCTCCTCTTAAAAAAAAGTGCCATAATGAAAAGCATTTTGAATTAAAAAGAAAAAAAAAAAAAAAAAAAAAAAAAAAAAAAAAAAAAAAAAAATCAAAGCTTGCTTTTGTTTATTTCCAGTCTCAAACCTATATGATTTTTCTCAGTTGTGTTTTAATGCAGTTAAGACTTCTGTGAAATCAATGCACATTCTTGGAATCTTGCTAGTGTTCCCACGATCGTGGTTTTCTTTGAAAACAATCCAACATATCGGCCACAGGTTGCATTTACTCCTGGTCCACTCTTCTGTGCTCCAATAGACACTATTTCTGACTGATCCAGTAACTGAAATTATCTGCCAAAGAAAGCCCTCTTCCTCCCTTTTTTTGAGGAAACAAACCCCACACCAAACCCTTTTGTTTTCAGGACTTCAAAAGAAAATCATAAAGTCTCTGTTCTAGAGTAATAGGGAACTTCTGGTCTATCTTCTGGCCTTTCGTCTCCTGTAACTGGAAGTTTCTGATATGGAAGTTTTTGATATTGAAGTTTCTGCAGCACCTTGGTGCATTTCTGCTCTATGACCCTCTCTTCTTCACAGAGTCCCAGAACTGCCTGCCTAAAGAACAGACTGGGATTATCAAAGTGGACAGCTGAATTCCCTTAATTCCTTTTTAAATCCCCAGTATAAGAGCAGAAATATAATGCAGACAGTGTAAAGCAGCCTTAAAGATTTACATTTTTAAAAGGTTTTAAAACTAAATTTAAAAAAAAAAACACAAACCACCTAATTAAAATGAACAGAGGAACTGAATCTTCCTTGATTCTCCACAAATGAGGTCTACACGGTGCTTGCTTCCAAGCCCACTACAAGGATTTACTTCTTTCCTGAGGTTCAAACACAGCCTCTCTTGCCTGTTTTCTTCAGGTAGGGAGTTGTGCATGCCAGTGTAGGCTTTTCTATCATCCTTATTAGTCTTATATGAAGCAGCTGTTCCCTCTTTCTGAGCAGCAAGCAGGTTGCCAGACAGCCTGAGGGGCTAACCATCTGACATCCATATTTTGTTCGCAATAGGTCCGTGACTCATGCTTTCAGGGGAATACAGTGGTAGGTAGGTTTTGCCTCCTTTTGTGCAGATGATAGATGCAGTTTCATTTCCTACTGCAGCTGGACAACTAGTACAGTCGAATTTCTTTTTTAAATGACACCCCCCCCCAAAAAGTATTTAGCTGCACTGTTTCATTTTTTTTTGGTAATACACGCTTGTGAAGCATTACAGAAATAACATTTCTCTTTAGTACCTTAAAATGAAATCAATTCCAGCCAGTTTAATTCAGGAATAAGAAAAAAATGAGCTTCCTAGTGAAGGCTTTCAGTGCCTTTTAATGCAATACCTCATGAGAGGACCCTCCTGGCTGGGGAGAACGGTAGATTGTTATTTGTGTTCTCGTTGTGCCTGTGTGCCCCAACGTGACTGCCCTGGACGCTGTGTGGATGCTGCACGTTCACTGTTCTCCAGGACAGCTTACAGCCTCAGCCAGAAAAGCATGGTGGGAAGCAGGGTAGAAGGGTGAAGGGGGCACTCAGCAAAGCCAAGCATAAACAACCAGGTTTTGATTCCTCTGTCTTATGTTGACTGCCTGGAAACATATTTCTTTTTTGGTACTAAATGATGGAAAATTAAAGCCTGACAATCCCAAGGAAAAGGTAATTGGAATCTGTAGAAAATCACCAGAAACAACCTTTTCGCTTTTAGAATTGTAAAGGATTTTTTTTTTTCACTCCCAGCTTCATGTAAGCTCCTCAATTCTTGTCAATATTTCAGATCCAGCTCTCTAATTTATTCTTCCCAGAAATAATTTTTACAGTTATTAAAAAATCGTCAACTTAAAATCACCTCTTTCTTTACTGAATTTTTCTCCCCTAACTAAATATTTTCTTGTGTTTTCACTTGCTCCCCTGTATGCTACATACATTCCTTTAGTCTGAAACCATTCCTTTGTTGTCTGGTTTATAGCATCTGTGCGTTGTTATAAATTAGCATAAGCAGTGTATATAAGGTAAATGCCACTGATTAATTAGTTCTGAAGAGTCCTCTTTGGCTAACAAGATATGCACATTGAAGAAGAGATCAAGAACTGGTTTTGACTTTCAATGCACCCAACTCTGTTCGTGTGACTGAACTGCTCAGAATCACACCCAGCTGTGGGATTGCACATTTAACGCTGATATATTGAAAAAGAAATAAAGCAGCCTCATCAGTGCATCCCTAGTCTAAATTAGTACATGAGAAATAAATAATCATAAACAAATCACTGTGAATAATAAGATGCTTCGAAGCATTGTCAGGTCCACTTGATTTTTTTTTTAAATTGCTTTAATTAGGAAACACAAGGAAAATTTAATGATGACTGCTATTTCAATACAAGTTCACATTTACACGTCCACCCTGCTTCTGAGTGTCTCCCACTCTCCCACTGCGTCAGAGGAATGAGTGGGCTTACTCAGAGTGTTAACACAGAAAATACCCATTTCCCTTCTTTTTTCCACATGCCAGCTGTACATTTGCACTTGGAGTAATTCTTCGGAGCTTTGGCGAAGCAGATATTTAGAAAACAGACACTTTACTCCCTGTCTCGTCATCTTCCTTGAGCAGACACTGTATTCTCAGCCTTTTTTTTGACTTATGATTAATACATATGTTTAAAAATATTGAGCGCCTCTTTCTTCACCCTCTCAGCTGTAATTTCCAACACTCTTCTTTGCTTCAGATAATGATTTTTAAGATGAAGTGGATATAGCATTGTGTAAAGCAATAGAGTTTTAAAAGATGAATGCATGGCCTTCTGCACCAAAAATCTGGAGATCTTGGGGTGTTCTGATCAAAGCTCTAGTTTCTTTTTCAGTCCAGCCAAAACATAACCTAGCATCAGTACGAGATAATTCTCTTTTGGATTCCATAGAGAATATTTTTATGGTCTTTGTTCAATGAACTCAGTCCAGTAGCTGCATAAATAATTTCTTTGATAAGAACCTGGGTAGGCATATAGGATAGGAAGTGCAATGAGACTACTGATAAGTCTCTACTTCGGGAAAGAGGATTAAAGGTCCTCTACTGGGACTAGTTCCTAAGAGAAACAAGCTTCCTTAATGGCAAGCTCAAAGAGCTGATAAACCCAAAACATAGTTATGGGCTATTAGTTAACAATTATGTTTCACTGTTGAGTATGAAACATTCCAATTCAAAGACAGTGGAGAGGTCCAGTGATTTTAGTACAATTTACATGCATCTCAGGATAGCTGGATCTCCAGAAGAATTCCAGCAACACTGAAACAAACTCTTTAAAACTGGGGGGGGGGGGGAGAGGGGGGGGGGGGGGGGGGAGAAGAGGAGGAGGAATCAATGTTTTAAAGGATGAAATAAAAAAGAAAGTGTAAACAGAAGTGCAAGTGATCCAGGAATCAAAGGTTTGATCCCAAATTCCTTGATACTTCAATGCTATTTACCATAACCTATTGATGTGCCCTCAGCGTCAGAAGTCTGCTTACAGTATTGCATCTAGAAAGGGAGAAACAACTGCAGATTCTCATTTTGATCTCTGCCACAAATGGATTACATAAAAATAAATCAAAACTTTGGAGTTCACTGTTCAGATTTTCTTTCCTAATTTTTATTTCTCCCTTTCTTCTTTCAAATTATAGTTGATGTTAATTTGCTGGAGCAAAATCGCACACAAAAACAAGAAAAAAAAAGAGACAAAAAAATAAAACTCAGCATACAACCTCAGGTGAGGTTTTTTTGGATTTCTTTCTTGCTATTTAATGTCAGAGGATGATCTGTCATTCTGTCATAGTGCGGCATATACAGGAAGGTCCAATGAGTCCAACTTTTGTTATTCTATACACTTGATCTATGGTGTAGATGATAACACTGGCAGTCTGCAATATACAACACTTCGTTGGTGGGTTTTGAGACAATGCTTTATACTCTCCTAGCAGCCTCTGTTATTAAACTCTTCATAACATTTACAGTAGTTCAGCTGCTGAAAGAAAATGCATGAGTCTTGTAATGCCCTGGAAATGAATAAAAATGAAAACTGAAAAAGACAAAAGCAGCAGCTGTGAGCTGTGGTCTCTGGGTTGCTGGGAACTCCCCGAAGCATGACACGCAGACATGCCAGAAAAGGCTCTTTTTCTTCTGGATAGTTGACGTGTAGTCTGCATTGGAAAACAGCGATGCGGGGAACTGAGCTGAGATGCAACTTGTTATCCTGTTGTGTGTCCAACTAGCGCAGCGTATGAACAGATTCTGACTGAACGGCAAGGTTTTGCTTGGGAACACTCTGTAGTTGAGAGGCGTTTGATGCCTGTCCTAGCAGCCGCTGAATTGTATTTACCTATCATTTGTGTAAGCTGCCTCCCTCAACTCCCCATAGTAATCAGAAGAATGAAATTCCAGGATCCAGACAAAGACCTTTAATATTTTTCATCCATCATAGCTGTACATAAAGAGGGGCTTTATTAAGCTAATAGATGAGGCTAAAACACACCACCTGGCAGGACCGTATTACTTTCACTGTTCAGCACAGTGCTCAGCACTCCAGACTGACTGATTACCACATCAGTGAGAAAAAAGATAACAGCTAATGCAAATGTCCTTACAGCTCAAGTAGCAGCAACTGTGGGTTAGTGCCTTTTTTTCCCGTAGGCTAGGCACCATCTGAATATATACATTGGCATGTAAATACATTCATGACATTATTATAATGACATTCCGTGACAGTTTGTTTGTCTGGAAGCGCTGAACACAGTATTTTAAGTATTCATTAAAGAGAAAATCTGACAGCTCTACCTCTTGCCTGGTAGTTAGAGCACTGTTCCTGCACTGGGAAACCTTGGTTTGAGCAAAGTAGATAGACAATCATTACGAAATTCTGAGACACATTTCCTGTCCTCCCTTCATCAGGCTGTGCAGCAGAGCAAAACAGGTCTCTCTGAACTCCTAAGTATAAAATACAAAAATATTCACTGACAAAGAGCAAGAGAGAATGACCTCATGACTTTGTCTTTGACAGCAAATGTGAGAAAAAGGTGTTCTGGAGTTCCATTCCCTTTGCCAATTGATATTCCTGTGGCTGGAACTGCTCACCCTGCTCGGAACGCTTGCACAGTTACACAGAGGCTGTGAATTTCAGTCTCCTCATTCAGACAAAAGAACTGAATCTGGATTTCTGCAATGAATTTCTTAACTACTGTCCTTTTCAAGAAAATAGGATGCTTCCTCACCATCTCTTTTTTTTCTTTTAGAAGTAATCATAACAAAACTTTTTACATTCAATCAAAGGAAATTTGTAACTTCACAAAACTGTTGTGCTGTTTTTGGCTGGGGTAGAGTTAATTTTCTTCGCAGTAGCTGGTATGCAGGTATGGTTTGGTTTTGTGCTGAAAACAGTGCTGATAATACAGAGATGTTTGTTTTATTGCTGAGCAGTGCTGACACAGAGCCAAGGCCTTTTCTGCTCCTCACCCCTCCCCACCAGTGAGGAGGCTGGGGGGCACAAGAAGCTGGGAGGGGACAGCTGACCCCAACTGATCAAAGGGATATCCCAGACCATACGACATCATGCTCAACATGTAAAGCTGGGGGAAGAAGAAGGAAAAGGGGATGTTCAGAGTAGTGTCGCTGGTCTTCCCAAGTCACCGTTATGCATGATGGAGCCCTGCTTTCCTGGGGATGGCTGAGCACCTGCCTGCCCATGGGAAGCAGTGAATGAATTCCTTGCATGAATTCCTTATTTTGCTTTTCTTGAGCACGTGGCTTTTGCTTTACCTATTAAACTGTCTTTATCTCAACCCATTAGTTTTCTCACTTTTCCCCCTCTGATTCTCTCCCCCATCCCACCAGGGGGGGAGTGAGCGAACGGCTGCGTGGGGCTTAGTTGCCGGCCGGGGTTAAACCACAACAATCCTTTTTGGCGCCCAACATGGGGCATGAGGGTTCGAGATAACAACAGATTTGATTGGAATGTGCTAGACTGAATTTATAGCTGTTACTGCTGTTTAGCTATTAATTGACAGGCTTCTCTGCTTGCCGTGGGGCTTCCTTGCCTTGCTGTATATTAGAGACCAGTGCTCATTAGTGGCTGCTTTTTGCTTTCCCTGCTTGCTGTACTGCTGTACTGCTGATCATCTTACTCTGCTGTGCCTGGGAACATTTTGCTAAGAGCAATGGTGATGCGCTTGGGCTGGCAGATGGCCAAGGCATCGCTGCTGTTTCTGTGCTGCTGTACTGGACAGACTGGAACTCCAATGTGAACTCAAGTTGAAGGGACTGTGAACTGTGGATGAGTTCACGTGGGAGAAGGACACCCCAAAGCATCTGTGGCTGTGAATAAGTCCACATCAGTGCAGGTACCTCTCAAAGCATCTGTGGCCGTGGTTATGTCTGTGCTGCAGCAGGTATACCTCTGAAGGGATTGTGGCCCAAGTCCATGCTGGAGAAGGTACACCTCAAAGCACCCATGGCTGTGCATGAGGTCATGCTGGAGCACCTCAGAGTATGTGGCCATGGATAAGCCCACACCAGAGCAGGTACACCCCTGGAGTGACTGCAGCCATGGGTAAGGCCATGCTGGATCAGGTATATCTCTGAAGGCATTGGAGCCCAAATAGAAGGCCATGCTGGAACAGGCAACTGTGGCTGTGGATAATCTATGCTGCAGCAGGTATACCTCTGGAGTGACTGTGGCTCATAGATAAGGCTCCACTTGGAACAGGTACACCCCTAAGTGACTGCAGTCTGTTGATAAGTCCAAGCTGGAGCTTGGGGGCAGGGCAGAGGAGTTCATCGTAATGTTTAACCCTCTGTCCTGGCCCAAAGGGACCGGGGTGGAGATTGTAATGGATATACCTTTAAATTGTTGCAACCCATGATTTGAGTTGCATGTTATAGGAATTACTATAGCAGGAACCACCTGAACCAATGGAGGACAAGCCTTACAAGAAGCAGTGCAAGTGCAGCAGTGACCTGGCCTGACATGTCTTTGGTGCCCAGTAACTCCATGCAACACACCACTTCTCCTGTCCTGAGTGACCACCATAACATGGAGCACAAAGTCATGAACTAAATGAGCATAATGGACATTTTGTGGGCATTTGTGGACATTTTATGGACATTTTACAAGGGTGGTCCATAGACTAAGGGAATGATATCTGCGTATTATATCAAAGGATGGGAAGAGGGATGGTGGTTAAAGAGGACGTATTGGATAGTGTTTTTCAATTTGTTTCTATTGAGAAGATTTTCTTTATTCCTCTTCATCCCTCCCAAATTTCAGGTTAAACTGAACTTAAGTTCTTCTGATTTCTTAGTCAAATGAGATCTGGATCAAAGTGAGGTGTCTGTTTATCTGTTTCTCAACACTGGCCTTGGATTTTGTAGTCCAAGAGAATGTGGTGGAGAATGCTGCAAATGTGCAGTGACAATAAGAATCAATAAAATCAAGTGAATGACTGCAGCAGTCCCCAGCAGTGTGAGCAGTTCCAGTTTGACAGAAGCAGATTTGAAGCGATTGTTGTGACTCAGAAATGAGGGTGCTGTGAAGCTGCTGGTGACTGCACATAGAAATCACAAATTCCAATTCATTGGATTTGGCTGTCCAGGTGGAACTGCTGTTTGCTTTATTTTAATCTGTGAATATTTGAAATCACCTGCTTCTCTTCTCCCTTCACTGTGTAATGGTGTTTTGTGTGTCTTGTGTTTTGTTCTTTGGTTTCCTTGAGTGTAGGCAAGAGGGTTGCATAGACACCTACAGACTGAGAAACATCTGCACTTGCGCTCATTAAGATCTCTGCTTGATGAATGGATTTGTTGATTACTAGATTTATTGTTTCACATCTGGACACAGTATTTTGGTTTGGGTGAGTTATATCCCCCTTCCTGGCACAGATTAGCAACCCTATCTTCCCTCTGAAGGAAAGAAAAGCAGCAGCACTTGTAGCTACTCTGATTCTCCATGGACTCTATGCTATCAAATATGGCTTAGGGAGGTTCTTTATGTTCTCTTCGTTCATTCCCAGATACATAAAAAAGATTAGAGAGTCCTAAATTTGTCATAGGCTTAAGTCCAAAGGAGAACTGTTCAACTTAAATACCAATATCAACCAGCATAACTCTTCCTCTGAAGAGATCAATATCTATACAGGCAAAATAGAAACATGAGTTTCCTCATTTTTGAGGGATCCCAGGGAGAGATTGACTTGATCTAATGGTAATCTCTGTTTAAATCTTTCTCCACTGGCTGCAGAAGAAGTTAGGCACATACTACCTCATTACACGCCTAAAATTTCTTACACATTTCACACCCAACTTAAACACATAAAATAGATGTGAATAACACCAAAAGAGGCAACCCTATAACTTGAACACTGTCTTGTTTAGCTATCAAGATTTCTTAAAGCAGCATCCTGGATACATGCACACTGCAGCACAACCTGAGAGGGGTATTGCTTACACGGCACATACTGTGTATCCCATGTTAACATTCCTTTCTATTCTTTTTTTTGATGACATAATACCACATGCTATATAGCATTAATAGAATATAATATTTAAAAAAACCCTGAAACTGAAAAGATTTATAAAGAAGAGAGGCTTAAAATCACTCTATTGCCATTGTAAAGCTGATATTACTTGCTGTAATGCCAAGGCATTTCTAACCAATTCAAGCATAAGCTAGCATTCTGTACTTAGAAATATTTTCACAATGAAACACGATAGAGACCAAACATATCCTGGTATAAACTTCAGATTAAAAGTATTTATGGGCTTTATATCTGTGAAAGATTTGTTACTACTTTATTAGAATTTGAGAATAAAGCATAAATGAATGGGGGTTCTAAAAAATGTGTGTTCATTAGATGGTTGGATTTACTGATTGGTGCCATTTCTGAAATTAATGTCCAAATCACTGTGCTTGTTAATGACACATCAATATTTGATTAACCTGAAACTTCTGAACTCACTCTTCCTTCTTGTTTATGCTAATAAAATGTCTGTGACCCTTTGTCTTTGATATCATTCATATAGACACAGGGCCACATGCAAAGGCATCAACATTGGACATTTAATTTGTGCCTAAATTTTATGTATCTGATGAAGCATTCTTTCAAAGAAGTACTTAACATAAAAATATATATATTTAAAATACATTTAAAAGTTAAGATCCCACAAAGTCTTCCAGTGAAAGATCTAGTATATGTAAGGTGCCTGACTTATGTGAATAGGATCTCCCTCTGGAGACCCCAAGGACGACTATTTCTCTCCTTGGCTTTTACTGAGAAGATAGAAACTTAAGAGTTTAGGACTAAGGACATAAATTTATTTATGAGAACTGAGAAGTCAGTATTAGATAGCAGCTACATCAGTGGTTTCTGATGTACTACTGAAGTTATTTTGTATCCTAATAAAAACAAGTGTCAATATTATCCTGTGGCAGCAACTAGTAAATGCCACTGTTTTAAATGGTGACAAAAGTATAATTTGGGGGGCATTCCAACTTGTGAGAATGTGATTGGAGGAAACCATGAGCAGATCTGTCATTTTATGGTCAGGGCAGATGTTCATAGATTTCTTAGAGTTTAAGGCCAGAAAGGACAATTGGGTCATTCAGTTGGATCTTCTATACGTTGAATACCATTTAATTTCAATGTTACCTCACTTTTTCTCCCAGTAATGTATGTCCATTTAAACCATATATTTATCTTCCTCTTCTTGCTGTGAGTGAGGGGATATAGACACAAATGTACATGTTTGGGTGTGGCTTTTGTTCCCTACCCACCTCCCAAACATGCCTTGCCCTGACAATACATCTGTGAACGACACTCAGAGTTTTTGTAGCCAGAATTCTTGAAAAAGGATTATTCATTGTCTTAAACCGCTAAAAAATTAAGTTTTGGGTAAAGTTTATGAGATTTGGGAGATATTTTGTTTGTTTGTTTGTTGGGTTAGTTTGGGGGTTTTTGTTTGTTTGTTTGTTTTGTGTGTGTGGTAGGATTATACTCAATATGAGTATGAATATTCCTCTTTTTATCCAGTTATTAACTAGATAGAAGACTTAATCAGGATATAAAAGACAGTTTCTGTTTACCCTCTACCTGAGAACATATGACTAAATCACATCTTTTTGGAGATTATTCAAATTCCCATGGGGTATTCTGGGCTGGAGTTTTAATCTGTTCTCTCACGTTGCCTCGTAAAAGACATCCAGAACTTTGTACAAGTCTGATTAGACACTAAATTTGAGGCTAGGTTAGGTTGTCTCTGGAAGAAGAATGTGCATTAAGAAGTGCTGGGAAAGAAGGGCAGAGAGGCAAGAACACAGGCATCTAATTCCCAAGACATGATAGTTGAACAGTGTGGCCATTCTCAGCAGGACACTGTAAATAAGTGTTTCATGCAAAACAGAACAGCCTCAAAAGGAGGAATCAGACACAGAAGTGAAGGCTCAATGGGGTGACGGTGAAGTATTTTTAGGAGAGATGTTTCAGTCTTCTACATGAAGGAATAGATTCAATCAGGAACATTCATGCGTTAGGTAAGCATATACGGTGTATTGTGCTTGTACTTTTCTAATTACCACACCACACTAGACTTTACAGTTATTTTCTACTTTTCTCTGCCTCATATCCTGCAGGCAACTCATCTGCAGCCCTGGAACTAAAAGGTGAAGAAAGGCAGGTGCTTTCCTTCCTTCCCAGGCAGCTCGGCCTAAACACAGAGATTCCCCTGTGCATGCAGAGACATCCACTTTTACACACACATGGCTTTTATGGTAATGTTATTTCTTTGGTAATGCTCTTTCTGTGCTAAAGCACAGGCTTCTTTAGACATTATCATACTGAGGTAACCCCTATCCTTGACAGAATGATGTGCTCACAGGCTATTATGAATTGACTGTGATGAAAAGTACCTTGTTATCAAATCACAGTGATATGACCATGGATACAAGAAAATAAGCCTCTCTTGGGTCAGAAGGAATGGATTTTGCTGGGGTAAGTAGCTAGAGTTTCATCTGTTATTTTGAACATGTATAAAACATGTACATACCCTGAAAGGAGTCCCCAAAATAGTTTTATTTTTTTCATGCTAAGTTCATATGGTTGAAAATACATGTTCAGTACTGAGATTGAAAGAGTCTGAGACAAAATTCAAAGAAGTAGACTATTTATAAAGTAGAGTAGATCACACTTGAAATCCAAACTAAAAAAAAAAAAAGTTATATGACTAATAGATATGAACAGCAGTTTAAAATCTCTACTGTGCGTTTATTATTTTTAAATAGAGAAAAAAGAAAACTTTTCATTAAACACAGAGAATTGGTTGTGATTCTGACCGAGCTTGCATTTAGGCAGTATGTGTGGAAGTATCTGCTCATAGGTACTTACTTACACAACTCCCCTATCGCCACAGTCTATGTGTACCTTGCAAACACTAATGAGCACTGAAATTATTCTCCTTAAGTTACAGGGTCTCTGGACTATCTGCAGCATTTTTGTCACTACCTTAATCCTAACGTCATTTGCTGGTTAAAAGATTTTGAACCTATATTTTCTTCTTTTCTCTACCCCAGTAGCCAACCTTGAGTCATTGTTCAAGACTTCTTTAATTAATCTGGGATTCAAAATACAATGTCTGCTCTGGTCTCCTCAAAAACTGACCTTACAAAATGCTAAATCAGAAATGAACTCATTAGCATTCAGAACCACCACAGACAAACAAAGGAGGAACATTACAGAAAATAAAAGGAAAGATATTAAAAGAAGAGCATTATGGGGAGGAGAAGGAAGAAATAATTTCTTAAGTGGACTGGAGAGAAGGGGTAGGTGAAGGAGGCCACTCTATATCAGCACATCTTTGCAATGATTGGTCATTTGGCAGGTAGAATGAGATTGCCTGTAAAAATCTTTAATTGTAGCTTGAATGCAAGGACTCATTGAGAAGCATATTCAAACAGGAAGAAAGGCATACACAAAAATGCATGTAGCCGATGCCATCATCTTAATGGACACACAATGAACCGGCAGGTTTTTCTTCAGCGTAACATTGCTAATATTTTGAATATTTTTTATTTTTTCCCTAATGGTATTTTTCCCCATCTTCCTTACCTAAACAGCCTAGCAGCCTTTCACTTCAGTGGCTTGTTATAACAGTCCCCATCATTAAAACAGTTTGGTAGCTCTACTCATTATTGCACCTGTGATGTTCTAAGGAATGTCTAGGACCACACAAGGAGCCTTGATTTTGGATACTTGCCTGGGAGAGAAAAGAGTGTGAGAAGTGAATTGACAAAATTAATACCTCGTGGTATGAAATGAGTAATTTGATTGATGACTAAAGACTGATTTCTGTTGTTTGGCCAAGAGAACATTGCAGGAGTACATAGTACACAAAGTATTCTACTCCACGATTGGAGTCATTTTAAAAATAAACCAGCCTAGCTGCTAAGATATTCATCAAGGAAGTGACGGGAAGCCTGAATTCCAGACTCCTGCTCTCAGAATTATTTTTACTTTTACCCAATGACTGCCCAATATAAAATGTATAAACAGTGATGGGAACAGTTACCAGAGTTCAGGACTCTCCTGGTGACCTTAAGGCTACATTAGGTCCTCTGTAGAGGATGGGGTTTTTCTTTTTTTTTCTTCTTCTTTCCATTCCGTTCCTAATAATCTTACTTTCTTTGTTAGTCAACAGGTCAAATTTCAGGAGGGGTGGAAGGTGACACACTGACGCCATATGGTGCTTATGACTTTTGGGGGGATGTAAATTACATGCATTTGTATCTCTTAAGCTGAAGATAGATAGGAGTCTGAGGCACTAATATCTAATAATACCTAATAGAGATTGTTGGCACCACTGATTCATCTTGCTCTGATTTGAATGAAGGTGGCTCTGGCTGCTATAACTTGTATTTCCTTTAATATTTTAGTTACAACAGTTGTAATAAACCAAACAGGCCAGACCTTGTCCTGTCAACCTGTTGCAAAGTACCACAAGATGACTTATGTCCATGTGGCAAAATCCTCTTCCTCTCCTAGATCATGGCAATTTCATCCATGCTACTTGTTGGGAACACTGCAGGGGTTATGCCATTGACTGCACTGCGCCTCAACATTGTGCATTTTTTGCAATTAAATACTATTGCTCATTGCATACCCACAGCCTGCTGCTATTGCTTTAATAGTGAAGATGTCCTGTTTAGTGTGCATGGCCATCCAAACACACTGGATCTCTAAAGGTCTGACCCTGTAGAGAACTGAAATGTTATTGCATCTAGATTTTAGCCAAGTGAGTTTGGATGGGACCTACTTCCCTGGCTGTTGCCAGCACAGCTCTGGTTATGTACTGAAGATAAATGTGAAGACCATTGAGTCAGAAGAAAGTCAGTTTAGTCTCCTTGTATATCAGGAAGACAATGACTACAAGCTATTTTTTTTTTTCTAGGTGGGAATTTTGGATTTAGATGGCTAAAGTAATCCAAGTTTTATTTATGTACCTAAGGCCTTCTTCATGTCTGGCCTGTGGACAAACACATTCCTAGAACTGTATTCTCATGATAACTCTGGGTTAGCAGTAGATGAATTTTCTGTTCTTGCTAGAAAATGATTAATACATTGTTTGCTAAAAAACCATGAGTGGTTGTTGGGTAGAGGGAAAACAAAGGACCAGATTGATCAAAACTCTAACTGAAATAAGGCAAAATATCCTTGAAATTCAGCAGTGTGGCTATTTTTTTCTTTATATTATTTATTTCCAAGCTTCTTTAACCTTTTATAGAATGAATTAGGAAAGATTTAGGCTGGACTTAGATATACTTTTTTTTTTTTTTTTTTTTTTTTTT
>NW_009260669.1:1808810-1850184 GCF_000687185.1 Egretta garzetta
CACTAGGAATGAGCCTCTCAGGGTGGATGCTTGCTTTATTCCCAGAGGAAAACCCTCAAGCTACATTTTGCAGTTTCTCTCCTGGGGCCAATTATGTAAAGGGCATCTACCCTTTGTTTCAGAGGCTACAATTATCAGTTGCCAAGCTTGCTCACATGTTCAAAGGAGGCTCTGCACATGTGTTTGCGTTAATTTTCAGCTCTCCTGAGCACACTAATTCAAAGAAGGGCTAACTGAGTCACTGTTAAAGTTATATTCCCTCACCCTTCATGTACACCAGATTGGCTTTGCAATTCTGTAACAGGCATTTTAAGCCTCCTCACGTGAACAAAGCACATGATATACATTAATAATTGTCTGTGGTTGTCTGACAGACTCAAAAAGGATGTAAGAAAAATGACCAGCATGAAAAAGGAGTCTGAGAGAAAAAGACCCAACGGAGTTCTGTACTGATTCGGTCTCCTTGGAGTGAATATAGCTGTCATCATCTCTCTGGTAGAAAATAAGCATTAAAAAAGCCAGCTGGCAATTATTTCTCAGGATCTTATTTATAGCACAAAGGGATTTTCTTTCTAAAGCACCGTTATTCTTTATTAAAAACATTTTGTTACATTTGTGTATGAGCTTTTGAAAAATCATAGGAAAGCACCATAATTGCTAATTAGAAAACAGTTAAAGAGGCATTAATGAAACTCCTACACTGGTCTTTTATGTAGAGAATTGATGAGACTTTTTTTTCCTAAGCAGACGCACTTCTCGGACAGATTCATTAGCTGGTCTCTAGCATGCACAATACAGTTAATGAGCAGAACATACATGCCATTTATTCAGCTTTATCAAGTGATATTTACTCATTTGGGGAAAAGACTACATGTTCAATATAGTTATTATATGAACTGAAAAAGTTATACATTTTTAATGGAGATGAAAGTTAACTTTGGAAGAGACTGTCAGCTTGTTTCATAAATTCACCATCATTTCATAAATTTTTTATCACTTAACTTTTTCTTTTTCCAAATAAAAACTAAATAAATCTTTAAAATATGTGCTTAAGTTCAAGTTCAATAAACCAAAGTTTGGGGAAAAATCACACTGCTTCCTGTTGCTGTGCAGAATAGCAACCTGCTTGAGCAAAATCGTGCTTTCAGCCTTTTACTTTTTCAAAGAAATGATAAATAGCCTGGTGAGTGATACTGTACGATTAACAGAGATCTGAGTATATTGTGACAAATGCAATTGTAAGTCCAAAGTTGGCTTGGTGGGTCAAACCTTAGATGCTGTAAATTACCACAGCTGTATATATGAAATTAAACTAAATTTCACCAGCTAAGAAGTTGTCTCTGTTTTTTCACCTCATTTACGTTTATGCTGTGATTATTTTTCATCATAGCTACAAATAAATCAGATGTGCTATACAGATTTATGGTTAGTAGTCAACACTTGTACCTTATTTTGTGCTCACTGTGACAACCCTGGTAATATAAATTTTTTTAAAGGATATGGTACCTGGTTTTGTGGCTTTACAGTAGCTTATTTCCAGTTGTGTCACTTCGGAAAAGGACTTCTAAGAGACTCAGCCAGAAGTACGATGATCCCAATAAAGGATTTCCCAACAGTACCACAACACAGTAGCCTGTGGTGTATCCATGAAGAGGATCTTTTTGATCCTCACTCCTAGAGACATAGCTGTTTTGCAAAGCAGAAGAGAAGAGATTAAAGGGAATGTAAAGCTTTACAGAGCTGGGCCCTGGAAAAAGGAGGAGGAGGGGTTAGAGGAAACTGTTCAGGCTTTCGTAGAATCATAGAATCATTTTGGTTGGAAAAGACCTTTAAGATCATCGAGTCCAACCTTTAACCTAACCCTGTCATCCCACCACTAAACCATGTCCCTAAGCACTTCATCTATCCTTCTTTTAAATACATCCAGGGAGGAGGACTCTACCACCTCCCTGGGCAGCCCATTCCAGAGCCTGACAACCCTTTCGGTGAAGAAGTTTTTCCTAATGTCTAGCCTAAACCTGCCCTGGCGCAGCTTCAAACCATTCCCCCTCGTCCTATCATCTGTTACCAGGGAGAAGAGGCCGACCCCCCCCTCACTACAGCCTCCTGCCAGGCAGTTGGAGAGGGCAATCAGGTCTCACCTCAGCCTCCTCTTCTCCAGGCTCAACAACCCCAGTTCCCTCAGATGCTCCTTGTATGACTTGTGTTCCAGACCCCTCACCAGCTTTGTGGCTCTCCTCTGGACATGCTCCAGCAAGGCAATGTCTTTCTTGTAGTGAGGGGCCCAAAACTGAACCCAGCATTCAAGGTGCGGCCTCACCAGCACCGAGTACAAGGCAAGATGAAGAGCAAACAAGAAATCAGATTGACAGAGACATGAGAGTCTGGTACCCTGATGGACAGGAGGTTGCTATGGCTCCATGTGTCTTGGTCCAACCAGTAGAGAGGCTGAGCTTTTATTCCCAAGGGACACATGCATGTGCTGCACATAGTGCCTTACCAGCACCCACAGAAACGCACCCAGCACCCACATAAACATGACCAGCATGGATGGCCTGATGCCGGTCCTCCTATTCTGCTGATGAGGATGGAGGTCTATACATACATGAAGACAATAAGGATCCCTCAGTAACTGGCCTTAGACACTCAGTCTACCCAGTAGCTGGACCCAGACCTTTGGTCCCCGATGCCTGCAGCCCCACGCCAGCTGCTGGGATGCAAACATCTTCTCAACACACACACACAAAACCAGTTATACCTGGCAGTTAGTCCAGACCTACTATCTCCCAAGCTGCCATCTCTCAGACCCCCTGGTCAGCCCAGTATCCAGAGCCCCAGCTCCCCAGTAGCTGCCTCCCAGACCTCTTATCCCACTCACCAGCTAGTCTGGCTTGAAGTTTGCCAGCAGCCTGCACTCACACGTGCAGTTCTGCAGTTCCTTAGGGAAACATACACTCAGGTCACCCTGGGTTGCTGGCACCCGGTCCTGCTGGCCCCTGTGACCTGCAGTCCCTTCTCCAGTTGCTGGCAAACAGCCATATACACAGAACTGTATGTGAGATCACACTGTATGCAGGAACAGGATTTAATAATCCTATGTGGTGATCAGGCACAGGGCTAGGCCAGACAAGCCTCTAGGCCAGCAACCTGTTTACTCTCAGCCAGCGTCTTTATTCCCTTTCTGTTCTATTTCCCCATGCTTGTTCCCCCCAAATCCACCCTGACCTCTACCTTTCCTTCCCTTTTATTCTTCCCCTAAACGTTGCATAACCACTCTTGCATATTCCCACAATCGCCTTAAAATAACTTGCAATATAAATCTCACACAACCTCCAAATGCCCTTCCTCTGCTCCCCACGAGGAGTCCTATACCCCTATAGGCAATAACCCCCTTCATTCTGCAAGTTATTCTGGTAAGGGATTTTCTTTGGTTGAACCACTTTGTTGGGTTTCACACCAAGGATGATGGTCTCCGTGGTCTCCTTGAATAGCCCTCAGAGTAGCCTATTCAGTGTGCCCCGTTCGCCCTGGCATTGCTCCTCTGAGCTGTGCCAGGCCCCTGGTTTTGTACTGATTAGCCTCTAATCACACAGTTTAGCACTGAACAGTCTCTTTCTCCCAGTCTTAGGTGGGCTCTGAAGGGACTGTACCTATGTGTCATGAAAATTAAACTTTTGAAAAGGAGAGTGGCATATCTATAGAATTTCTTTTCCTTTTACCCTTTTTATGTTTGCAATTTTAACCAAATGGACCTCCAGTTCTTTACTTCAGAGAAGCTCTTCCATTTTGCATAATATAATTACTAGTATGAAAATAATTATTCATTGGAACATAGAATGAGATTGTTAGGGCAGTTACCTTGGAGGTCCAGACTGCAATCCTTCTTCCAGTGAGTACATAATTATGTGTAAAAAGTAGGATTCAGAGTAGCACACCTCAGGACCTGTGCTTGTGGCACTTTTCCAGAAGGTAGAAATAAAATAAAACAAGAATTTGTTCCTGTGCTCCCTGGTAGGCCTTGTTTGCTCAAACTTCTACTCTTCTGAGTACAAATGGCATGGCGTTATCATTTTACTATCTCTTGTACACGATGAAAAGCAAGTAACTGATGTGTGTTTCTTGTTGTGTGCTGACTGGGATAGATTTCGTTTGTGAATTCTACCAGAGGTTTCAAACTAGTTCTTGGGGCTGTCAGTAATTAATGGATCAGTGCATGGCCGAGGGCAGAAATACTGGTACCAACAGGGTCTTTTGTTTTCTTAAATGTACTACTGAATCTTTGAGGGTAGACAAAGAGTAGCTCTTAAAGCTCTCCCATCCTATAAAACCCTAGAATCAGCTCACCATATAGCTCCATTGAACCAGGCTCACCATTTTAATGTTCTGGTGGACTATGGGCATTCAAAGCTGTAGTAAATAGCATCAATGAATCAAAAAAATGAAAGCATTAACTAATTAAAATTCTGTCCAAAAAAGAAGCTATTTTTATACCAGTGTCATAGTGACACCCAGCCATATTCATGCAGAAATTAATACAATATAGAATAAAGACAGCTGAGATAGGTAGCTTTAAACATAGAATCATAGAATCATTTGGTTGGAAAAGACCTTTAAGATCACTGAGTCCAACTGTACCTGTCCACTACTAAACCATGTCTCTAAGCATGTCTCTCTACCCATCTTCTAAATACCTCCAGGGTTGGGGACTCAACCACTTCCCTGGGCAGCTCATTCCAGTGCCTGACAACCCTTTCAGTGAAGAATTTTTTCCTAATATCTAATCTAAACCTTCCCTGGTGCAACTTGGGGCCATTTTCTCTCATCCTATTGCTTGTTACTGTGGAGAAGAGACCAACACCCACCTCGCTACAACCTCCTTTCAGGCAGCTGTAGAGAGCAATAAGGTCTCCCCTCAGCCTCCTCTTCTCCAGGCTAAACAACCCCAGTTCTCTCAGCCGCCCCTCATAAGACTTGTGCTCCAGACCCCTCACCAGCTTTGCTGCCCTTCTTTGGACACACTCCAGCACTTTCTTGACTTTCTTGCAGTGAGGGGCCCCAAACTGAACACAGCATTTGAGATGCGGCCTCACCAATGCTAAGTATAGGGGCATGATCGCTTCCCTATCCCTGCTAACCACACTATTCCTGATACAAGCCAGGATTCCATTGGCCCTCTTGGCCACCTGGGCACACTGCTGGCTCATATTCAGCCGGCTGTCAACCAGTACCCTAAGGTCCTTTTCCGCCAGGCAGCTTTCCAGCCACTCATCCCCAAGCCTGTGGCGTTGCATAGGGTTGTTGTGACCCAAGTGCAGGACCCAGCACTTGGCCTTGTTGAACCTCATACAATTGGTCACAGCCCATCAATCCAGCCTGTTCAGATCTCTCTGTAGAGCCTTCCTACCCTCCAGCAGATCGACACTTCCACCCAGTTTAGTGTCATCTGCAAACTTGCTGAGGGTGCACTCAATCCCCTTGTCCAGATCACTCATAAAGATATTAAACAGAACTGTTAAACAGAACATCTTGCTTCGGTTCCAGCGGGTGTCTAAATGCTTTAGACGCCTCCTCCTAAAGTCTTGCCCTATGGAGCATTAAATCTGAAATGATGTGCAGGAAGCCTGTACCTTCCACACAAGTTGAATTATCTGTGTTTCTACTTGAAGGCACTGTAATACACATATGCACTCTTCTTTTTTTTTTTTTTTTTTTTAGCTTGATCAAAAGTTGTCTGAACAATTCAAAACTCAGCACAGATCAAGGGAAGCAGCATGGCTAAAAATATCACAAGTACTGAAAACACACACATTTGACTCTGCAAGGTGTGACTTCAAAGTCCATCTGGTGAATCGAATGTTCTTAAGGTTACTGAACTCTGTTAGCTCTATTTCTTAGTATTAGCTGAAAATAAAAAGTGCACAAAATCAAGTTGCTAAGAATTGGGGCTTAATGGGTTCAAGGTTTCACCCACAGATTCCTGTTGCTAACAGAAATGGGTAAGATTTTCAACAGCAGCTGCTAATTTCAAATGCTGCAGATTTTGGTGTGACTGTTTAATGATGCTTACTCTTTACAGAGTGAACTGGTGACTTGTTTTCTAATGATTTGGCTTCTTTAAGAGATTATATGATACCAGCTTTTTTTCTGCTGTTATTTTCTTTTCTATTAGCAGCATTTCCATGCAGAGGTAACATTGCCATCACTTTTGTGGTTTGATCTGCACAGCTGTAATAAGATGTGTGCGCTATTAGCTATGTCTATCAGATGTTCGGATCTCTCTTCTAATACCAGCTAATGGCCATAGTGCCATTGATTACTAAGCAGAGTTGCCCATCGATTTCACTAGGCTGTCTACTGGAAAATCAATGAAATAATGTGGCCCAAATTTCACTGGAAAAAAGCTACAGCCCATTTTATTTGGAATATAACTGACTGTGTAGGGTAAATTACACATCAGGGTATTTTATGTGCCTGCTCATTGTGAACTGGCTAAATATGAAAGCCGTTAGCATTCAAGTATGGAAAATAATACACACAGGGGGTATAATTTGCTTTCTTCTTCTGACGTGTTGCCAGTTACACTGGTGCAAAGAAGGCATAAAATGCTATTATTGTGGTCTGGGTTTTTTTTCGTTGCCACTAGTATAAATGACCTGGGGATGTGTAGAGCAAGGGTTAACTGAGAAATTATTTTTAAAGTTTTATGCTATTTCTATGTTAGTTTTACAAAGGAGATAGCATTTCTGTAATGTACTCCTGCTGTTTCATTTCTGTTACTCTTTAGTAGTGATGAGACCAAAGATCAGCTCCAAAAAGTTGCCTTTTGTTATATGATCTTGGCATTATTCAACACCTAAAGGGGAAGGATGGTCCAACATTGAGGGCATTGGCCCTCTCATTTCCATAGCCCAAGTTCAATTCCTTATTTTTGTGCAATTTGTGCAATGCTACTAAACCTGTACAAAGCAATATCCCACAGAAGTCCTAGGCTAGCTCTATCTCAGCTGGTGTTTTGAGGCTGGCAGAGACGTGAATTTGAACCCTGGAAGTTTCATGACATTTTTATAGGCCATGTGTACTAATTACCCATGGATCTTGCCATGCTTGAATGTCACTGCACAGCCAAACACCATCTCAGCAGTCTGAGCTTCACTTGCCCATATGTGAAATGGAATTCATAATACTTTGCTATCTCATAGTGATACTGGGAGGAAAACCCATTTAAGTCTGTGAGATACTCTTATATCAAGCTAATAAGGGTGTTGGAAATCCTCAGAATATTTAGTTATGTTAATTAGTTATGTTAATTTGATACATCTCTAATTCAACATAAAATACAGAAAGTCTTAGACCTTTCCCATGCAGAGTTTAGTCTGGCTTGATGGTGTAAAGAAGAAATTTAATTGCATTCTTCTCTTGTATTTTGCTGATGAATAAATGAGTTTTAGTGGTGATGTTTTCAGAGCCTGAACTTCAAGCATCTGCCAACAAATTATTTTTTTTTCCAGGCTATCTAGCTTTTTTTTTTTTTTTTTTTTTTTTTAATTTTACTAAGGTAATTCTATTTTCTTTCAACAGGAAGATGCTATGCCAATGTGGGATAGGAGTCAACTGAGTAACAGTCTTTTCTTTGCATCTCAATGATGCAAGGAAGAATTTAGTGGACTGAAGGCCTAGAGGCAAAGTTTGACAGACAGACTTTTGAATTGCCAAAAGAAAAAAAAAGAAGGGAGAATGTGGTCTGCCTTCTCTAGGCTGTGCTTTCTGCTCTCCCAGGTAGAAAGATCAAAAGGATTTGAGAGACTGAGAGCAAGAAGGGAGATTCCATGTTATGCTGTCAGCATAGCATAGGTGCACTGCAGATATAACAGCCTGCTAGGAATTAAAGTTGTGGAGTCATTCCTGTTTTTCAGATACGCTGAAGCACTGACTATGGATTATTTGTTTTGTTTTGTTTGACCCTAACTTCTCATTTATTTATTTTTGCCTTACCAGAAGGAGTTGGCAGAGCAGAGACGTCAAATACAGTCTTCCAAGAGAAAATAGCTTACAGAAAAAGTAAAGATAAACAGAGACAGGGAGAATAAAAAAAAAAATCCTAGAAAGGAAGTGAGATGAGGTGATGACAGAAGGGAAGAGGTGTTTGGAATAGAGAGGATGGTGCCAGAAATTGCATATACAACTCCCTTTTCCTTAGGAGAAATTCCACATGTTGCCAAGGGCTCGGGCCAGAGTGGGATAACCTTTTATGGTGCCCAGCGGAGCGGGAGAAGACAACTGTTTAACCACTGAGACTTGGATGGTCTGCAGACTAAATCTGCTATGGTCCTTTTATACAGAATTTCAGTCAGTTCTGAAAACTGTCCTTTGCCTTCATTCAAAAAGCAGTCAAGAGCGACTCAGCACTGAAGATACTGTCACAGCATATGATGAGTTTTATTCATGGCAGTAGGTACATACCAAAGGTGATGCACAGTACCACACTTTGATGCTACTGATTAGTCAGTCAGTTATTTAAAAATTAGCCTCTAGCAAAATATTTAAAACGTCTGTATCAATGTTGGAGACTTCTTCAGATTCAGTCTCAGATGATGAATAAGTAAACTTAGCCTGAGGCTCAGAAAAGCAACCTATTTTCTTAATTTTATAGTCACTACTGGATGACAATTACTTTGTACACTCCCGAGTGAGTAGGAGTTGTGATGCTTCCTTCTGGGCAGCCATATTTTAATCATCTTGTCAGATTTCTACGTAAGGACAGGTGTCTATAAAAGCATCGTAATGGGATACCTGTTCTACCAGTGTAATGCTTCTGATATTACTGGAACCGCTTCTTCACTTCACTGGGGCAAAGACAGGTGGGCTCCGGGGTGTATGATACCATTCTAAGCTGGACACACTGGCTAAAGAGCTTTCCAGACTACAGAAAGCACCTACATAATGCTTTCAAACTGAAAACATTGCAATTTCTTTTCAATGCTTAACTATTTTAAAGTTTCTCATGAGACAGTGTACCACCTTCCCAATGGCAAAACCAACAGCCAACATCACTGAATTGTCCTCAGAAATGTCAATGCATTTGGTATAACCTGGAAGAAAAAAGCCAAAATGAAAATAAGAAAATTTCCATTCAAAACCAGACATGTCAGGGAAGGGTACATAGGAATAAAATTATGATTTTCTGTCAGTAATATGTGAAAATTTTTCATAGAGATCACTGACAATCAAGAGTACTCATTTTTATTTACTGGGTAAAGAAAGTGAATGATTGCCAGCAAAGCTTGGCAGATAAATATGTGTGACATTTACAGTAGTTGGCTCACCTTATATTTCCTTTTACTAGTTTTAAGATCATATTTAATGTTGTTTTTGAAGATCTTTATATCCCTCTATCCTTTCTAACACGAAGAGATATTAGGCATAAAGCCTAAATCTGTTGTTTGCCTGATTATGAGTTGGCCCCATAAAGGCAGATTTATGTTTTTGAAGTTTTTAAATAGTGATAAAATCAAGGTTCTGATCTAAGAACTTTCTTTTAACACAGTGTCTCAGTTAAGTGGGATCATAAGTGAGGACACTTTTTCTAGTAAAAAGGTCAAAAGTCGTTATAAAAGATGTCCTCTTTTTTCCTCCGTATGGAAGACTGTCAAACTTACTACACTGGATTCAATCCCAAAGATGGTATCAACCTGAAAACTATATGGATGCAATGCTGGAAATATTCTGTAAGGCTCCTTTTCACTTTTCACCAAGTCAGGAGAAAGCTGCAAGCTCACAGACTTTTTTTTTTCCTTTTTTCTGCTGCTGTCACGGTTATTTTCAAATGCATTCTTAGATCATACATTCCTCAGGGAAAGTCCTTTCCTCATCTAGCACAAAGCTGATCGCTTTGCTGCTGTCCTTTTGATTTAGAGTGAAAAATCCCATGACTGATGTACAACTTTGATTTCCCACTAATTAAAATTGCAGTGTGGGAGCTCATCACTCCTCCTCCAATCCACCCTGCTGAGGTTCAAGGCTACCTTTGGAACGTTTCCACCCCCTGACGTGTTAAGATTGAAGAGAAGTCCTTGCTGCTGTTTACATAGTTCCCACAAATTCACTAAATGCTTTCTGAATCTACAAGCAGGTGAGCTACTTGAAAGCATGCACCATGGCTAAATAGAACACATATTTGTACTGTCTGGGTAATGGGTTAGTCTGTCACCTTTATATGGAAAGTGAGTGGACTGACTTTTCTGTCTTTCAAGTCTCTTTTTTCTGTCTTTCAAAAGGACATTGTCATGGGAACTTCCAGCGCTACAAAGATCAATAGCAAATTTTCACTTATGTGTTAGTTTTGGAGAAGTGAACCATACCAGTTAGGCTTTCTACAGCGTTATTGCCACTGAACTGAAATCACTCCCCATCCAAGTCACAGAAACTTTTCCACTGAGAACGGCACCCTCCTGTATTGCACAGATACAGGAACAGAGATCAGTAAAACACTATTACAAAATGATCTGGGGGGCTTGAGACAAGATGATTTTTTTTTTTTTTAAAGGCAGTCCTAGAAATCCACCATTTTACAAAATCTAAAATAAATCTTTTCCTCCTGTATCTTCCCCAAAAAGCTCTTGGCAGTTTCACTTTTGTACTTCAGGCCAAAACTAAAATTGACATTAGCTTAGAAATGGACTGCCAAATAGTATTTACTACCCCATCTTTCCTTTTCTGCATCCCCAGGGTGACTGTCAGTGAGCCAGGAAGGCTGTAGGTCAAACATAAAGGAAAAACATTTGATTCAAAGAATTTGTCTCCAAGACTGGGTACTAGAGAAACAGGGACTTGTGACACCTAGCTAGAAGTATCCTACTTGGATACTTATTCTCAATTTTCTACAATTTCCCACAGACAAATAATAATTATTAAAACCCCCTATCCATCCAGGTTCCATCCATGTCTTCAAAACATTCCTCTAATAGAAAATAATGAGAAAAAACCTCTGGCATTCTTATTAACATGATACATGAACCAACATTCATTGTTAAGCAGAGGACTGGAAGTTTACCTTAAAATAAAATATGGATTTGAAAGATTTATGTAGTCTTGCCTGTGTTGTACACATACTTCTCTGCTTCACAGTGTGGAGCTGCCACATCACCATACTTCAAGGAGGCAAATAAAAGCACTGAAGTTTATTAATCACTCATTTTCTACAGTGTATCAGCACTGAGTTATTTAGCACAGTCACCTCTCTTATTTTGACACGTTTGGAAAAATTCACAGCGTCTAATTGGCTTTCAAACTCCCACTTCTAGCTATGTGGCTTGTTAATCTGTCATTAGTACACACGGGATGTAAAAGAAAACATGTAGCGTAGGAATATTGACTGGCTCAAGAGCTGCTAAAAGGTTTCATGTTGCACTCAAAGTGCCTTTTTTTTATTTACAAAATAGAAAATAAGTCTTTGAGTCTTTAGCTTGGCTGCCATAGTCATCATCCTACTGAAGTACCATAGTTTGACAACATTTTCTCCTTTATTATTCTTGGGAAAAAAAGTCCATTTTCCTGGCTGCAACAACCATATCCCTGCCTTTTGTTGGTGTGATTGAATGATATATTAAGGGTGAGTTTACAATTTGGATGCTAATCCGACTGTGGATCCTAAGCCCAACTATGATCTTGAAAGGGTTGTCAAGCATTAGAACAGGCTGCCCAGGGAAGTGGTCGAGTCCCCATCCCTGGAGGTATTTAAAAACCAGGCAGATGAGGTACTTAGGGCCATGGTTTAGTGGTGGGATGGCAGTGTTAGGTTAACGGTTGGACTTGATGATAAAGGTCTTTTCCAACCTAAATGATTCTATGATTCTATGATGTACCCAGGTTGCCGGATGCCTGTATGGGTCCACGTAGACACGAAGTGTTGTCTTTTGATTACAGTGCAGAATCAGGGCAGACTCCAGAAATCTGGAGTTTTTTTCAAATGTTCCTGTTTTGTGTGTGCAGACTGGATTTCAATTTCTTCTTACCTGACTAATTCTGCATTCACAGAACAAAAATATTGCTAGGCGCAGAAGTTTAGGGGAATGTCTATTGTGGGACATAAGTTGGGTATACAGAAATGAAAGAAATTCTGCACTTATTTAGAGTTCTGACATCTTTGTTGAATTCAGTGGAATTGCCCATGTGAAAGTTGAATTTGGAATATTTTCTGGGTTTTTTTAGTGATTGTATCCACAAAGATAAATCTTATTAATGGGAAAAAAAAAAAGGTAAGGTTATTTTTCGGTCTTGCAGATGAAAGGAATTAATGCAAAGTAAGCACTATACCTATCAACTGCAAGCCCCAAAATTAGTTGTATAAAATTCTGTAGAGCAGTATTGCAATCTTAGCAATGCAGTAAACTGGATGGACTGGATGCCTGAGGAATTGAGGATGAAGGCAGTCCAGGGCAAGACTCAGATCACATGCACTCTGTCTAAATTGAGACTTAGGCATAATATAGAGAAGTATTTTTTACCCCTGATGTACATTTTTTGAGCATCTCACCTCAAGTTCTCACATATTTGAAAAAATGAACTTATTTATTTATTTAAGCAATTCTGTTTCCCAGCTCTGTTGTGAACTGTAAGAGGAATTTGTATGAAAGGCCTAGGTTTTTAAGTGTGTGCAGAATGCTCTTTCAGTGCTGACACTATTAGACTTAGCACAAAACACAGAAGCAACGGACACATCCTTAAAGTCACAAAATTCTCTTGGGGGTTGAACCTGGTGCTGTTTGTGAGGAGTGATTAGCGCTCCCCCACAGAGCTGGAGCCATGCTTTCAGTTTTCCCTATGGGCAGTTCAGCTCTGACCTCCCATCATCAAGGAACACTGTTTGAAAAGACAGGGAGATGAAAGAATACCTGTCCTGCTATCCAGTACCTCCTTTTAGGCTGTTTACACATTTTACATTAGTCAGCTATTGGATAAAAGCCACAGTTTAGGGCCTGCTCATGTTTCCCTTTCAAAGG
This sequence comes from Egretta garzetta, assembly GCF_000687185.1. Lineage (NCBI taxonomy): Eukaryota > Metazoa > Chordata > Aves > Pelecaniformes > Ardeidae > Egretta > Egretta garzetta. The sequence goes on from NW_009260669.1 coordinate 1,821,809, forward strand.
GCAGTGATTTGTTCAACAGTCAGTAGTGTTGGTCACCCTTGTGCATCACTCCTGCAGTAATATATGTTGTGTGAACTGTCTTGCATGATTTTAGGTGAAAGAGCAGTTTGTTATCCACAAGAGGCAGAAGAAGTCACCATAAGGGTCTCTAACATGCTAACTAGCATGTTTCCTGAAGTGAGTGTTAGGAATTTGATCATCATAAAATTAAGGAGATTACTGAATTAGCTGTCTTGCTTCCTGGGTTTGGCATTGTCCAGGTTTTGGCTGAGACAGAATGAATTTTCTTCCTAGAGCCTGGCATAGTGCTGTGGTTTGGATTTAGCATCAGAATAATGTTGATAACACACTGATATTTTAGGTGTTGCTAAGTAGTGCTTAGACTAGGCAAGGACCTTTTCAGCTTCCCATGCTCTGCCAGGTGCACAAGAAGCTGGGAGGGTGCACAGCTGGGACAGCTGACCCCAACTGGCCAAAGGGCTATACCATACCATATGACATCATGGTCAGTACATAAACTGGGGGCAGTTGGCCAGGGAGGAGCATTTGCTGCTCTGGGGACTGGCTGGGCATCAGTCGGTGGGTGGTGAGTGGTTGCATCACTTGTCTTTTCCAAGGTTTGTTCCCCTCTCTCTCTTTTGTTGTTTTCCTTTTTATTTCTATTTATTACTTTTTTTTTATTACTACTATTACTATTACTATGTTTTATTCCAGTTATTAAACTATTCTTATCTCAACCCATGAGTTTTCTTACCTTTGTTCTTACAATTCTCTCCCCCATCCCACTGTGACCCAGCGGCTGTGTGGTGCTTAGTCGCCAGCTGCAGCTAAACCACAAAATTCATTGTTATGATACTGCTGTATAGATGATGGACAGCATCGCCACTGTGGCTGAAATAACCAGAGACCTCATTAGCACCATGGTGCCTCAGTCCTTACGTAAAGACTCACTGTCTGGAATGTCGGATGGGCAGAAGTGATTAGTCTGCAGCCACAAGCGTGGCATATATGTCAAAGTCCTTCTGAAATTCAGGTTCCTATGCTCAACAGAAAGTTAGACAAGATAGTCAGTGCTTCCTGCTAGGTAGCTCCAGAAAGTTTCCTGGGAAGAGAATTATCAAATGACCTTCTGGTTATGACCAGTTTCCATGTAACTTTCATGGAAGAAGGACATTCAAGGTTTCAGATACCATGAACTGGTCTTTGAAGACAAGGGTATCTCTTCATTGGTTGCACAGGCATCACATGAGCTCAGCCTGGGATCTCCAAGAGAGTCTGCCAGGACAACATGCCAACCTGTTTGGGCATTGCTGTTCCTAAATTGATTGACCACAGTTAACAGTAAGAACACAGAAGACAGCCTTTACAGCTGTTCACAGAGATCTTTTGTACTATCTGGGAAGTATAAACTGGATTCCTGCACACTTTGGAGCTCTTGGCAACATGTTCAGATCTTAGGGAGGAACAAACTTAAATATCAGACTCTTTCATTAAGTTTGGTACTCAATGGTTTCTATGGTCAATGGTGGGTCCTCTTACGGAGTTGAGCTTTCATAGCTCAGTAATCAAGTGCTCTAAAAACAGGAAATGCAACATTCTGGCTAGGGTTAATTTGGACATCATTAATTTCTAACAAAGCATCGCATAATTCCTAGTTCTATAGTTAATACCTAGACACTGTGGCTGCTTCAATAAAAATTCCCATAAAATATCTTCTTGAGATGCTATAACAAAAAGAAGCAAATTACTGCCTCTAAGATCTTATGTTTGGTCTAGGAGAAGTAAAGACCAGTCCATCTCTGCAGGTTGTTAAACTCTGGTCCATGTAGCTTACTGGAACGTTACTGACATACATAAAATTAGCTCACTTTTTAATATTTGTATGAAAACATTTGAACAAAAGCAATAACAAATCAATTGTAACTATCACAAATGAGAAGACATTGTTCATATTTAAGTAAAAATAAACAATACAGCAATGTAATTGAGATCAAATTAGCTAATTAACAATTTAGCCTCAGTAATTGGAATGGTGCTTAAGCAAAAATAATTTATACAAAAAATAAATGATCTTTATGAGTGCTGAAGAGAATGATCTTCATTTGATTATAAACTAAACTACTTTTCTCAAATTAATTAGGCATTTTACCTAAATGTTTTTAATTCTACTACTGAAGCCATACTATCACTTAATGACTAAATTGCAGCTTAGAACCAATTATGATCCTTCTTTTTTAGACGTTTGGTTTTGCTCAGCAGTTATTCCCCTACTTCCGTGAACCACGATACAGGGTTTATAGGAGACAATTCTCAGTAAATTTCCAAGTTTACTTATTCTCTATAAAAAAGTTATAGATGGTAATTTCAATTATCTTCCATAGAATGTATTTTGGGTTGTACTTCAATGAAACTGTTGGAATTAGGGAACATTTCTTTCATAACTCCCCCTGCAGTGGCTCTTAAGGATGCAGTCACAAACCAAGTTACACAGCCATATTTTCACACCTTGGGCAATGGGCACAAACTGAAACATAAGAGGTTTCAGTTGAATATGCGGAAGAACTTCTTTACTTTGAGGGTGACAGAGCACTGGAACAGGCTGCCCAGGGGGGTTGTGGAGTCTCCTCTGGAGATATTCAAAGCCCACCTGGATGAAGTCCTGTGCAACCTGCCCTAGGTGAACCTGCTTTAGCAGGAGGGTTGGACTAGATGATCTCCCGAGGTCCCTTCCAACCCTTGCCATTCTGTGACTCTGTGATTCTGTGACTGTGGGTCTCTCTGTTAGCAAAATAAAAGAGAAAAACCTAGAAAATAAAATATAGGGTGTTTATGTTGTTTTCAAAATGTTTTCAGCTGTCACAGTTTCTCTGGACTTTGCTTGCAGTGCAAACAAAAAAGCATTTCTTCTTTAGAGGTCCCCTTCAGGGGCTGGAAAAAATCAGTAAATTTCCAGAATTGAAGTAATGAGTAATTCTTTTGTTCATTTTCCTTTCTGGAGACTGGAGATTTTAGGTTACAGATTGTTGGCTTACTTGAAGAGGGATCCGTCTAGGTCTTCTCTGCTTTTACAGTTCACAGTCATTGATTTAATCACTTTATGATATCTTTCTGCAAGGTGTGAGGTCCTCCAAATGACATTGATTAGTGTTGTGTGTATTGACTGAGTCAGCATTAATGAGCAACATTTTAAAAATATTTTATTTAAATCTGCAAGGCACAAAAAAAATTAAATATCAGGTTGCATGAAGTGATTTTTTGACAATACTTAACATGGTCCAATGTATGTACAAGAGCTTAAGGGTAAATTGTGTAACTAGTCTACGGAAAGATAGAATAAACTAAGCATAGATAGTTGGGGGGAGGGGGGGTGAGGAGTGGAACTTCGTGACAACCAGCTATTCTGCATTTACTCATTAAAAAATTAAAAATAGGTTTAACTTAGTGACAAATTTCTCCAGCTTCTTTTTTATTTAAAAATAAACCAGGTTGAAATACAATCTGTAAAGCAAGCCAATTTTTTTTTTAAGTCTTTTTTATATAACCACAAGCAACATTGCAGTTCCATTGTTATCCCTGTTGATACCAATAAACAAGTGACTTTTCTTACTCTTATCTTGTCAGTAAAGAATCAGGTGGCCATTGTATAGTAAAAGGGTTCCCATTTGGAATCATAGCCTTATTTTTTTCCTGTTTATGAATAAAAAATTGCTGGGATTGCCTACATAAATCCATATGTATGCTCACAATTTGTGTACACACTACAACAAGCCAAAGAAATGATTTGGACCTCTCTTATGAGAAAAGAGACCACATCACTTCTTTTAAAATCTAGTTATTACAGTAGAGGAGGTAAGACCGTAAAAACTTGTGAGAACAAATCTACAATTTTCAATTCAATTTTGTGAAGTTTATGAAACTATAAGGAACAAGAGGTTACAAGTGTATATATGTGTTATTCAAAATGAGACGCAATTCTAGTTACATGTGGTTTAACTGAAAGTGTATAATACCGATGTATAGAAAAAAGATGTTTAAAAGGAAGCATTGGTTCAGCCAGATGATCAAAATGCAGACTGTCACATGTTGCCAATGGCCAAATTATTGTGACATGCAAGATGGCTGAAGTCATATATTACTTATGCTGACTTATGGATGTGAAATAAGAAAAGATGATTATTAGCAAAGATCCAAATAGCTGAGAGATGCAAAACGGGCAGCTTGTCATATTGACGGAGCCTAATGAGTTTATAGTTGAATAGGATAAAGATTATAATGCGAGGAGAACTCAGAGTGCATAAAGCTACGCAGTAACAAGAAAGATAATGACTGCTGTAACAACACATGGCCTTACACCATATATCGTCCATCTTCCACTTTGCAGAACATCTGCTGACAAAGCAGTCTGGCCTTAAGAGAACAAGCCCTTGCTCATTTTCTAATGTATTAGACTTGGAGTAGAAACAGTTATGAACTATATTATTTTCATTAGAGACACAGTTTTCCTATTTCAAAGCATATAAATACAGCTGAGTTACTGCAACCGAGTGAATTAAGATATCTCGATTGAGTTGTAGTAACTGACTGGCTGAGCACTTAGCCCACTGCAAATGCAACATCAGACATTACCTTAAACCACTTTCATGGCAGGAGAGTGTACAAGTAGTTACTGCAGGTAGGTTAAAAGGTGCCTCTGTAGGCTGCATAAAAAAACTTTCCCTATTCTCAGTATTGCCATATATCATAAAGTTACCGAGTCTTTATTATTTTCCCAGTAAGTTTTCATTTTCTAGAGTTACTTGTTGCTTGCATAAGGATGTACTATGTTCCGCTGCATAAGGGGAACAAGCAGAATTTAGCAGCAGTATTTTAAGATAACCTATTTTAAAGGATGAAGGAACATTAAAAGCAAGCTCTAGGTATCGTATGGTGCACACAAAATGTTTCTCATCTAGATATAACTGCTTATATATCTGGTAAGTACAGAAGGGGAAGATGAGCAAAAAGATCATCTCTTAAGCTTGAAATGCCAAAAAATCCATAATGAAAAACATGTTGGCCACATCAGTCTACATCATATGTAGATATCTTAACTGGATAGAAAGAGTGAGGTTATATCACCAGTAAATATCTGAACTGAATAGAAAAGCTGAATGTCTTAGCTTTCTACCTAAAAGCGAAATTAAGTCCCCTTGAGCTTTCTGCCTTTTAGAGGACTCTACTGAGTTGTAATAATTCCCTCATCTCAGATGTAATCAACTTTCCTGGCTCTTACATCTGCATGCCAAATTCTTCATTCTCTCTCTTTTGTGCAGAGGACTTTCCAGAGGATATATTTAAGACACAAGTGACTGTAGCAGAGGTTATGGAATTAACTGTCAAAATGAAGAGCAACAACCTGCTAGAAGCAGGGAATGTTTATTCAGAGTTTCCAAAGACACCCAGAGATGAAGTAGCTGAATTACTGATATCTAACCTTTTATTTAAAACTGCTTTACTGAAGACTGGGGGATGGCAAACACAACACCAGTTAAAAAAATAAATCTAGAGGACATATTAACAGAGTTGCTGGTCTGTAAACCTGGTGGCTACAGTGGGCAAATTAGGAGAAACTATTATTAAGAATGGAACTGGTGTACATGGGGGTAGATGCACTTTACCTTGGAAAAGTCAGCATGGCTTTTGCGAAGGGAACTACTGTCTTGAAAATTTATTGGAGATCTTTGAAAGGGTCAGCAGGCATATGGATAAAGCTGATCTGATTGATTTAATCTATTTGGATTTAGATATTAAGCAGCCATGCATAAGAGATAAAAAGGTCATAACTTGGATAAATAATTGGTTACAAGACAGGCAACAGAGAGTGGGAGTAAATAGTCAATTCTCTCAGTGAAGGGAGGTCAGCAGTAGAATTCCACAGGGAAATGTGCAGGGGATTGTTCTGCTTAATATGGTTATCAGTGACCTGTATAATGGGGTGAGCAGTGATGTAAGAAAGTTGGATGATGATACTAAATTATTCAGGGTAGCATGAGATCTGACCGCAAAAAATTGCAGAAGGGTTGTAAGAGATAAGTGGAAGAGCAAAAAAAAAAAAAGCAGATGAAATTCTGCATAGCTAAATGCAAAATGATGAGAAGAAGAAAAGACAATCCCAGTTTCATATACAAACAATGGGCACTGAGATAACCATTGGCACTCAGCAGCAAGTTTTTGTTTCTGAGAAAGAGATTTCCACTGAATTGTCAGCTGGTGCTCAGTAGCCATCACAAAGCAAATGTTAGAAATTATTAAGAAAGTAACAGAGAGCAAAGCAGAGATCACCATTCCACCATTCTGAAGTCATGGGTTCACCCATATCCTAGAATATTCTATGCAGTCCTGAGACTCTCATCTCAAATGCATGAAAGTAGAACTAGAAAAAGTGCAGAGGAAGGTAGCAAGAATGATCAAAGGTCTGTAACAGCTTTCATACAGGGAACCATTGTGTAAGCTAGGAGTCTTCTGTCTGGAAAAGAGATGACATGGGGGAAGGATGTGCTAGAAATTTTAAAAAAAAAAGTGATATGAAGACAGTGGGTGGAAATCAAATTGTTCACAGTCTCTTCCAGTTGAAGAACAAGAGAGAGTCAGATGAAACTCACAGAACCCACCTCTTTTTTCTTCAAGACAAGTGAGAGGCGATCTTTGCTTATACAAGACAGGAGATGTGAGCAAGTTCCTGCTGGAGTCTATTTTGCATTCTAAAAAATTCCATGGAGTCAGGGGGAGACTGGACAAGGTTATGCACAAGAAATCTATTGAGGTTTACCAAACACATAAGCCCTCATCTGGCTCAGCAAATCTCTGAAATGGAAATAGCTGGAGGATAGGAAAATGATAAGGAGAAATAGAGATTGTTACCCTTCCAGTTTTTATTGTGTCTTCCAGACTTGTGCTCGTTGTCAGAATCAGCTTACTGGAGTACAGCCCAGTTGGTCTGACCTAATATGGTGGATGTAGGAGCTGGGACCTAAGCACGAATTAAAGAATAAACTAATATGATAACACACATAGAACTCCAGTGTCATGCCCACCGAAGCTGGCTCAAGTGCATACAGAGATGTAGAACATCTTTGTGTTTCATCCCACACTTCTGTTCTCCTATTTATAAAAGCTTGTTATGGGCTTAAAAAAGGACAAACATGCAGTTGAAGAGACAGTCTGCAGATGGAGGGAGGATGATCAGTGGTATGCAGCAAGAGTAAAACTATGTAGACACATATACAAAGAATTATCCATCTGCCTGTTTGGCTCCCGGTAAACCCTGAGCACTTGTGACTGCACGTAGGCAGTTATTATGAGCTATGATGATGACAACTACATATGTGCTTTGGAGATCATGAATGTGAAACTTCATTGCAACTATGTTTTCCTGGATTTTTGCATATTTAGTCTCCTTTTCTCACCATTACAACCCACCAGATAAAAATAACCCCCCCGAATATGCACAGCTTCATACATCTTAATAAATGTATAAATATCTTAAAACATAAAATGAATGTGGTGATCTCATTTTTTTTTTCTGTTTTGCCTTTGTCAGATTTCCGATGGTTGGTACATACTTTTGGCAGACTACCATACGTGGTACCTTGTATCTGTGAGCAGCTTAAACAAAGTTACATAATCTAACCTAAATGCTATTCTGGAAAACATGCCTATTCATACTATTGTTATTAATCTTTTATATTTATTTATCAAAAATTATTATTAATCTCTGATAATGTCCTACTGTCCTTCCCAGAAAGTGCTCATATATCTATGTACCTTATGCACATAAGGTAGCCTGTGGTAAAAGCTGCAATGTGACCTTAAACAAGAGAATTATTGCACCATTAATTATTAAAGATGCCAAGAACAGTCTTGAAGTTAAAGAACGGGGCTTAAGACACAGGTAGTAGGGGGTCTATTGCTGTCTCTGCTGCTGACATTGTAGCTATGACATTTATTATCTTTTTTCCATGTACACACAATAACAACAACGAAATTTTCTAAACCAAAGCAATGTAAGAAATCATAGTTACTAAGTTTTTGTTAAGTGATTGGAAAATCTTCAGTGGATGGATGTGTTTTTAACAAATTTCTTGATGAATGATGTATACTTTCCTGTCATAATTCACCCTTATATGTTCAGCCTATAGACTAACACTATGGAAGACAGCAGAGAATGTAATTTGAAGCTAAAATTTGAGAATGTTGTCAGTGTAATATATTTTTGTGCATGGAGTTAGTTAGTTCCTGCTAGTAAATTAATTGGGGACAAAGTGCACTATCCACACTGTGGGGTTATTTTAAGAATAATAAGTACTTAGGACGAACAAATGTTTTCATTCTATCTAGTGGTGCAAGGAGACACTTAAAAGCAACCAGGAGAAAGGATTCTGTGAAGAAGAAAGTGGTTCATTAAAGTGGTTTACGAGAGCTGTGTCTGAGTACCCACCTAAGATTATCCCTGAAGAAGGCTCAGAGATTTTCTGTGGTTGAAAAAGAGTTATGCAGCTGATGCTTATAATACCTATAACACACCAGGATGACTGAAATGTTTTCAGTTCTAATTTTTTTTAGAAACAGACAGTGAATCAAGCACTAATGTAAAGAAAGAAGATTCCGCTTAAGTTACACGTACAGCAAGAACTTGGACGGTCAGGTGTCTGAGTATCTGTAATATTTTATGACCTTCAAATGGTAATGTAGAGTTCCCATCATTTGGTTGATGTTTTGTTTTGTTTTGTCTTGTTTTGTTTTCCCAACAAGAGGAAAGTATTACCCAGGGAAGGAGTAATGACTGAGACATAGAAAAAAGATGAGAAGAAATCTCATGTCCTTTAAGATCTATAGTATTCTCTACTTTGTGGTCACAGAGATAACTTGCAATGTCCGTACTGTTACAGTAAACACAAGAAAGAAAATTTATAGAGCACAACACACACACATATATATCTATCCGTATGTGCAAATACAGAGACACACATGTATATATTATTTTTATATATTTGGGACATCATCCAAAGCTCCCTGGTGTCACTGGAAAAAAATCCATACATATCTTTATATATTTGTATAGACATGTATATTAGTTTGCTAATTAACACACAAAAAGGTGTTGATGGAGAAGGAAAACTAAGAAAGCTTGTGAAAGTGAGAAGGAAAAGGATAAAGTCTATTCAACAATACCAACTAGAAATAGGATGATTTGGTGGCTCTTGATTTAATACTTCTGGACAGCTCCTCACTGGAAATAAAAAATTAGAAATCAGTGATATGTGCTTTGTTGATCTCCTCATCAATATGCTGAGCATGAAAATAGGATCTAATTTAATGAAACAAACTGCTCACCCTATGAGCTGATTACATGATGTGCACGCAGAATACCTATATTAATATAACAGACTGAATATGAAAACAATAAAACCACATCTGTTACTGAACTTTGTCTTTTTTAGTATGATTTTTTTTTCTCCTTATGGATTTCTGTCTTGTATTTGAAATTTCACAGTTGCAGCACACATTTCCACTCAGTCCACAGCAGTAGATAACAGTATGCTGCGATTTTCCCTAGTTCTATCTTTCCAATCCCAGAAGAGTTACGTCCACTAAAGAATGAGATTTTTGTGGGTTAGTTTTTAAAAGAAGCAGGAAAAATGATTCATTTTTTCTGATATGACAGAGTCAATATTGTATTCTGAATGTATTCTGGGACTGTGTTCTTTAGGGAATAAAATTTCTTAATAGGATAACAAAGATTAAGGTCATTTAATGAGATAGATTGCTTAGTTGCCTGCAAAGAAAGAATCAAGTGGCCTTGTGAAAGAAAATGGCTTAAATCTTGTTAAATAGTTGATAATTTTTGATTAGCAAAAATTCTATTTGAAGAGAGAGTCTACAAATAGGTGGAAACTGAATTGAATGACAGTGGTGTGGCAATAAATGCTTTGGGTACCTGCCCAGTGCTGAGGTCAGGACTCCCTGATCTGTCCTCATCCATGATTCCCTTACATACTTTCTTCTCCCATGAAAACAGCAGACAAATAAAAAATTGGAACAGCTTTTTATGTAATTCTACTACATTTTTAGTGTCAGGGCCTTATGTCATAGAATCATAGAATCATAGAATCATAGAATCATAGAATCATAGAATCATAGAATGTTTTGGGTTGGAAAGGACCCCTAGAGGTCATCTAGTCCAACCCCCCTGCAGTGAGCAGGGACACCGCTAACTAGATCAGGTTGCTCAGAGCCCCGTCTAACCTGGCCTTGATGTTATTATTTAAACTTCTGTAGGCATCCTCTGAAGGGCAATGACAAAGAAAAATAGGTAATGAGATATCCATAATCAGCCTTCTGACATGCTTTCATCATAACTTGGTCCTGCCTAGTTTTTTTCTTTTCAGGTTAGTGTAGTATAGATGAAGTTCAATCTTTTCGTCTAATGTGTAATACCTTTCCCCTATACTAACAGCAGTATATTTTTATCTTCAAAAGTTCATCAATATCACTTGAAAAAAATGTGATGACTTCACTCTGATAGGGATCTGGCCTATGGATCATATGGTAGACACATGTATCTATTTCCTGAAATTGCACATTACCAGGTTGATCCAAGTCTCAGTATATTTGCCAGTGGTGCGACTTATGTAAAGCAATATTGAGCCTTGGGTGCTTGAGATGGAGCCCTTTTCTGATTGGGTATTAAGCATGTGTGTGTGTATCTCTGCAGTTAAGTCTTGGCTATTTATATTTTGAGAAAATCTGTGTTTTATACATGCAACAACTACATATACAATATAAAGAGTCAAACAATAAGAAGACAACATATTTGCAGGTCTTCAGAGTGTGGAAAAGATAGTTCAGCTGGGTTAAAAATAGGCAGAAAAAAATTAGAAAAAAGGAAAAACTATTGTAGCATGTGTGGGTAGATTGCTAACATAATAGAAAAATCACTCCCTAATTTGATATGTTTATTGTCTTGCCCTCCAGATGACAAGTTCTCACGTGGTCTTGATGCTGTTCTGGAAAACACAACACTAATTAACAAAAAAACCCAAACCAAACTCCAAATCCACAATGAAACAAACTCTGTAAGAAAAAAGAGAGTGGGGGGAAGTGGTGATATATCTTTCTTAGAATAAACCTCATCTTCATTAGTGAACCAAGAAATGCGTGTACACTTTCTTCTCTTCTCTGTTGCTTAGAAATAAAGAGCAGTGGTATAAAGCTCTAGTGCCATTACAGCCAATTTCCAATAACCTATTTACACCAGCTGAGGAACTGGCTCATAATGTTGTTTAAATATGATGACAGCCCAGAAAATTTTCTGGTGAATGAGTCACACAGTTCTGGAACCAAAATCCATTCCTGACCCACTATGGCTACTACATTTATATTATAAAGAAGGTCATGATTGCTTTTATGTTGAATATGGTACCCTGAGGATTTAATTAAACGGGATTTAAAATTATGAATACCAAAGCCAGACAGGTCATATTGGATAATCCAGTTTTATTTTACAGTAATTGGTTACACAAGTTATTATTATATTATTTAGAACATCCTGATTCTCAGTGGAAGTCCTTGTGCATTTAATTAACCATGAGTACAAAATGACTTTAACAAACTGAAGCCATTAAGCTCTTCTTAAATATTCTTTTCAAATGGAAATTGACAACAACATTTTCATTTAAATTGTTAGAATTTTGTACTTTTTAAATGAAGAGGAAAGGTAAAAAATGCTGGCTTAATTACTGTTTTAGTTATTAGTTTTAATTACTAGTTTTAGGTGTATATTTCACATTTGGATTTTGATCTGAGGTTTTCATAACTCGATCATTTCATGTTCTGCCTTTATGGGTAGCTTGACCTCCAGTTTGCTAAAGTTTGCAGAACTTTACGTTTCTAATCACAAGAAATGCTGGCTACTGTTTCTGTGTCTTTGCTGAGGTCTACAAATTCTGATGCATTTATAAAAAAAGGTGAAAGACTGGTGATGGTAAATTTTAAAGGACAAGAGGAGATTTAATCTTTACTTAACTGAAAGACCAGAAGAACAGCTTATTAGTGTGTACCTCAGCGTGATGGTCAAGCATGATGAAGTACTTGGTAACTTCTGGACCAAACTGATCTTTTTTGGTTTTTTGCTTAGTTTTTTGAGATGCTGCTGACTGCAGCTTTCAGTACCACTCTGGGGAAAATGGGATATTCAGACTGTAACATCAAGGCAGAGGGTACAGGATGGGTCAGTGACAAACCCATGGCAAGAGCTCACTTTCCCACCAGTCTGTGATTCTTATGGATATAGGCAGCTGATAGCAATATCAGGAAGGAGTTTCTTTTCAGTCATTCTTTTCACTAACTGCATTCTGCTTCAGCCTGTTTGGCTATGAAAAGTGATTTAGCTGGGTTACCATCAAGAACGTGGTACAATAGAAGTGCTCTCTGGCACATCTTAATGTGTAATATTAAGCAGTGTTTACTCACACGTTCGTTCACATTGCAGGTCTGGGCAATTGTGAAATACAAGCATAGTCAAACCTAAATTCATTAGGGCCCATAAAAGACAGGTTGCTTTTTGTACTGTTTAGTTAATTGTTCTATATGACTGAGAAATAGATGAGAATTTACCAAAGTCTTTTGATATCCAGTGTCGCTGTGTCACAGTACATTGAGAATAGGACATTCACTTTGGAGCGAAGAACATTAGTTTTCTTACCCAGGAAACAGGGAAGCCAGCTGGAGAGGAGAAAATTGCAAGGTAGATTTTCAACATAAAGGCAAAGGTAACATGCTGATAATAACCAGGGGAAATATGAAGATAATAACAGAGGATGATAACAACCCAGCTGAGGAGAAGAGGGGGGTCTGGAAGATCAAGTGATCCCAAGCTGTGCACAGCTATTACGCAGATGGAGGGACACCTCTGCTCGTGCAGAAAGGAGCTGGTTTATTTCTCCTGTAGCAGAATGTGTTAACTCCAGCCTTGTACTAAATAAGATCAGGCCTTGCTTTCTTCCTATTACCAGGAGTATGTATTTCTTGACAGATTTCCACACCGCTGCCTTGTTATTGTAGATACATCATTTTTTATCCTACTTCGTCCTCCCTCCCCCTCTCCCCTTGGCTGTGGGGCTCTGCAAGTTGGAGGCAGCTGTCACGTCAGGTACGTGTGGATCTGTCAGGTGCACAATGAGGAAAGATGGAGTGATCACTTCTCGCTGCCGTGTTTATTCTGCTTTCTGTCGTCAGCAGGCCTGTTCGCAGTGAGATGCTTTCCAGAGCGCTTCCCATCAAGGATCCCGGGAGGAAGGAGGGTAGCTGCTGCCCGGCAATGACAGAAACCTTGGAAAATCCCCCCGCCTCCAGAAGCTCATCCTGGAGTACCTTTCTTCCATAACTCACCTACTCCTCGCAGCCTGTCCCAGCCATCCGCCATCAACAGCAGGTGAGGAGTGAGGAAGAGGAGCTGAGGGCAGGGAGAAGAGGAAGGTCAAGGTGGGGGGACAGTGAGGAAGAGCTCCCAGCCGTGACAAGATGGGGGGAGCATTTTGTCTTGCCCTGGAAACCAGCTTGGTTTTAACATGTGTTGTTTTCTGGTTTTCTTATTTTTCAGCAGTGGTGGCTACACAAACATTTTTTTTTTTTTTTTTAAATTACCTCACTGGGACTAGGATTTACACTCAAGATATTTGCTGAGCTAGGCTTAGATCAGTGTCCTAACCCAAACTTCAGTGACTCATAACCTCTTGTGACTTATTAAAGCTTGCCTTTGGAGATTAAAAAAAAAAAAGTTCTTTCAAATGTGATAAGAGTCATTAGACATTATACTGTATATTTATGAAGGTGACTCACACAATATTTTGAATCTCAGAAACAGAAAATGTATCATAGGATGCAGAAGATGAAATAATATAGCAAGTGCTTTTATTAATGACTGCACTAAAAAGATAGACCTGATGTCAGACAACCACCTTGCTCACACATGCACTATAAAGCTCTGCTTTTGCCAGCAACTATTCTTTTTTTCCCTTCCTTTTTCAAACTGTAAACCAGTTTCCTTCTCCCAGACCAAATTTGCATTGGAGAAAGGATACAAGTATTTTCCCAGATCACTCTTCCATTGTTGGTTACTCACTGGTGGGGGTATAGAAAAGATGGTGAACTGTGACTAGTTAGCCAAAGATTTTCATTACCATGTTCTGGTTTTAGTAGAAGTCCTGGGAAAATTCAAGTCACTGACTTTGTAATTATAAGTCTATCTCCTCTCACGCAACCCTGGCCTGTCAGAAAGGATGATTCAGGAGGGGTAGGCTCTGCTCAGAACTCCTGACGTACTGAGAAAGATAACCAGAACAGCAGCAACACGGGAATGGTCACAGAGCACAGGCACTGTCAATATTTTTGAACTGAACTCATGCTTATTTTTTTTCTTTCCCCTTCTAATAGCTTAACCACAGAAATTAAGAGTAAGCAACAATTTTCTAATTGCTACAATGGATCCTTTAGGTCAGGTAATGCAAGTGCTTAATATCTAATGCAGAGTTCTGTCCGTGGCTCTCCCTACCAACCCATGTTATTTATATAATCTGGTTATAGAAATTCTGTCAGCACCATGCCTTTCTGTCATGTTAAGCTCTCTAATAGTGAGAGCTTATTAACTTGTGCTTTATTAGATTCTGTGCCTTTACAGCCAAGTCATTAGACACAACCATTATCCCAGTCTCCTTTCGTTTCTTTCTTAAGATCCATCTTCACCATGATACCCATGCTTAATGAGAGTGCTTAAGTAGACAGGCTGCAAGTGATTCATTTGTATCTCTTGTCCACTTGTTTTATGGAAGCAAAAAAAAATCTTTAAAGCTTCCAGCTGAATGCTCAGCCAATAGTTTTTGCCATCTTATGTTTCAATTATTTGCCCTCAGGTTCAGTATCCTTCTTCCACACCACTTTTTGCAAGTCTCGATGTGCATTGCTGTTGTCTAGATTGTAGTGATTTTGAGGCAAGGAATGTTTCCTCTTTATGTTCATACAATAATCAGCACAGTGAGGGCTCTGGACTAATTGGGGCCTCTGGCTGCTACTTGCTTACAACTAATACACATTATGTATACATCCAAACAATTTGGAGAGGTTAGTGAGGAGATTCTGGTTTTGCATTGTTGCTCATTTTTGCCACTACTGCACAGTTGTTTTATATTGCCTTCATTAACAGGCAAATACAATGCTCAGTTCAGGTTTAAGACATGGCAAGTACTTACTTCTGGAGAAGAACTGCATATCCAGACACAGCTAGTTCAGGTTTTGTTTAGAAAAGGTGACACAAGTGGAACCTTGTGTATACATTCACATTTTCTTCAGTAAAAACAATAAAAGGAATTCCTGGAAAATGGATATTCTTTCTTTTTTTTTTTTGTTCTTTCTTTCTTTCTTCATTTTTACCTTTAAAAGTGAGAATTTATGCAGCTTTTTCCTAATACTCTGGTCTCACTCTGGTATCACACTGAAGCGTTCATTAACTTAGCTTTATAAGGGCTGTATTCTGAAACAAGTAAAAAGAGGCGGCCTCTGACTTAAAAATAATTCTTGAATTGTTCTTCCTCTGTTTCTATTGCATCTGACTGTCTTCACTGAGTCACTTCAACTTTGTCTGGTGGGTTAGACTACACCAATAACACCCTCTCAGAGGGCAAGGGGAAAAGGGTCTAATGTATGTAACAGCGTGCTTTTCTGCCGGTGATTTTGTGCACTCTGTCCTGGTTACGAAATCATTCACAAGCATAGCAGTGCTTCTGGAAATTAGTAAAATCTATTGGTACATGAAATCCTACTTTAGAAGTTGTGCCTTACAGATATTAAAAATGAATCTGTCATAGAACCATGAGTAGAGCTTTTTGCAAAGCATTTGTTTGATGTATAGTTGCTCCCTAGAGAGAAGAATATCCAAGAACGAGCTCCGAGTAAATGAGTGCACTTGGCACATCCTAGAATAATGTCAAAGCTTTGCTGGCTCCAAGGGGGAGTTTTGCTTTGACAAAACTAGTTCCAGTGCCTTTTGCTTACAATGGATTCAAGGAATTTTGAAATATATGAAAAGAATATATCAGCACAATGATACCTACAATGAGCAGAAAGCGTTTGTTAGCAGGCGATGGAAAAAGAACAAACAAGCTCTTCTTACAGTTTTCTTAGAAATGTGCTTTGTTTTTTCACCTGAATGTATCTATACATCAGTCTCTCCAGCAAACAAAGAAAAATACTCCAGTTGAACTCTGTCAATACAGAATGATCTTGAAGTGTATTTTTAGAGGAAACGATGTTATTATTTATATTTGTTGTGTGGATGCAGGATGCATCTGCTTGAGGTGCATTCATGATGGGCAGAGACAGGTCTGACAGCTTACTTTCGAGTCCTGCAACTTTCAAGAGGAATCAGTCCATATTTTGCTCTGAGTTACCTTCCATTAACTCGACCAAAGTAAACACTGCTCAGGAGCTGTGTGTTTCCAGCTCATTGAAATACTAAATGGAAGCACCTGGTGGGTGGATTGTTTAATGCAGGCATAATCAATCACTAGGAGTGACGCACGGCCGAGCCTGGTTGTGCCAGAGCTGGTTGTTAATTAAGCAGCCAGGGCGGGGGCTGTGGGCAGGTGTACCTGTGTAGCCAAACTGCCTGGGGATTTATTTCTCCGGAGTTGCCTAGTGATGCAACACAGGTGCCTGTACTCATGTGGCACTCCCAGCCTCCCCACATCTCACAAGAGGCCACTGCAAAGGCTATGTGATGCTCTCAGAGTGCAACACGGATCCACGGAGAGAGAAAACAACAAACAACCCCAGATTGTTGTGTCACTGCTCCCAGATGTAGGGAAGTTCTGTTTGTATGGACATGAGGTGTCAGTCCCTGTTGGTTCTGCTGCATAAAAATGTGTAGATTAAAAACCCTGACCCAAAGCGCGGAGTGCCTTCGGTTTCCATTGAGTTTCCTTCCTTTGCAAATGGCATGCTAGTGTGGTGACCCACGGCATCTTGCAGGATGCGACCAAAAGTGTCTAACTGGGACCCATTGCCAGAGCTCCTCCAGTTGGGGCAGATTAGCCCTCGAACCAGGATCCAAACTCTAGGGAAGTGTTGGTAGTGTTCCCTGAGAGAGTCAACCTGATAAGTAAAGATGCTGGTGTGTTCCTGGGATTATATATATATATTTTTTTTTAAATAGCTAGCTCTTCATGTAAAAATATGTAACTTATCCTGGGGGAAAGGAGCTCAGTTTTCCCTACCTAACTGTGTTTGAGCTCTTCTGCTGTTTTACAGGACATAGGAACCACTGCAGAATCCTGTGGCTCTAATGTAGAAGACCAGTTCCTCCAAAGGGTTCTTGTAAGCACCTGCTCTGCTCTGGAGAGAGTTTTGAAATCTGAGTAGCTGGAAAAAACCTGCCATTGCAGCCTTGGTGCCCACCCCTGAGGCCCAAAAAGGTGCAGAAGCTAACATGCACACCCGCGCAGTCAGCTAGATTTCTTTGTGTGCAGAATTTCTGAAATACCTTTTTCAGATGCTTGAGTTGGTTAAAAGTTCCATATTGAAGTGAGCAGCCACCCAAAATACGCACGTTACGGTCCTGAAGTTTTCACAGCCCTTTAATAAAGCTAGTTTAAATGGCAGTGTTACTTCCATCCTGGTGGAACTCCTGGGGAATTCAAGGTTCAACAGGATATTGCAGTGTATCTCATATTGCTGGAATTTGTGTTTGTGGAAAGATTACACAGAAACAGAGCTAGCACATGGGATTTGCTTATACTGCATCTCAGGCTACAGTGGAGGGATCACAAACCTAGCTGTGGCTGAGGCAGTCATAATATATTCTTCTAGTGTTTGATCATTGCAAACATATCTATGATTTTTTCTGAGCTCTAAAATACATCTGCAATTATTGCTACAGCCATGGTGCTTGGAAACTATAACACACATATTTTTTATTTTTTTTTATTTTCTTGCACTTAAATGAACTACTCCAGCAAATTAAAAACATTAGGAGTAGTTGATTTCTGTCACCCAAAGATGAATCTCAAGTTGACTACTCGGAAGTGCATTGTATGCAAAGTCCTAGCACACACAGCCTAATTTCCTGCAGTATTTTCTTCTGCAAAAATATTTTATTTGCAAAATGTGTATAAGCAATGCTGGCATTTTGAAAAGCATATGAAAGTAAGCTTTTATTTGCAGATTGGACACTACCACTGTTAGTCTGTAAAATACTTGGCTAGTATTCACAAGTGATAAAAGAACAAGAACTTATGAAGAAAGAGCCTGTTTACTTTAAGGGAAGAAAACAGACCTTGTAAATAGTAATGTAAAATCTTTTAAGAGAAAGTTGTTTTTCTTAGATGCAAAAATGAATGTAGGAATCTGCTATCAACCATGAACTGCAGATTATAAAGACAGAAGATTGGTCCAGATGCCAAACTCTAAAATATGGTCCTGGGAGCCCTGCTTAGTAGCCACTTAATTTTAGACTCTGTGGACCTTTTATGTTTTCTTATTCTGAAATTTTTCATAAGCTCAGAATTAATCTTCTTCATGAATACAAGACTCACACTTCACCTGGGAAGTGTTCTGCTACAGAAGAAATCAGAAAAATTACATTTACTGAAGATACCTGAGTTGTAATACAGTTTCTTTTCTGCGTGTTGTATCTATTCCTAAAATAACTTTTCAAAAGTATTTGGCTGTTACAATGTCTGTCTTTGCACAAGCCCTTTCCCATTCTAACCTGTATGCAAACATGAGTTTGCAAATGCAATTTTTAAAAGATGTTTTTAATGCTATACACTGATAATTATCATGTGACATTAATTTATTCCTGAAACATTTTGAGTCAAAAAGAACATGCAGATATTTTCATCCTAACTCATCCTTATTAAGTTGAATAATTTGTTTATTACAGTTGGGAGAAGAAGAGTGGATTGTAACATGATACCAAAATAAGTTTTCTGAGTATATGAAACAAAATGTTCATTTCTGCGTGAAGTGCCTGCACACATCACCTGTAGACTTGAACTTTGCTGAAGCACTGTATGCATTTGTACTTCCTTGATTCATTCTCCCTGAGCCGGATCTAAAGTCTGATGAATTCAGTATTCATTCTGACTTTGGATTTGATTATTTTTCTTTTTGTTGTCTTTGTCTACTCCTTTAATTTTATGAAGCAATGTACCCTTTCTTACCAGTTTCCCTCAGCTGAGCAGGTGCTGAAATGTTCAACCCCTGTAACCACTGCTGTTGTTTCTGTTAATTAGGCCACAGCAAAAAGCAAAATCTATTCTTTTTTTTTTTTTTTTTTTTCAACAGGAATGGGGCAGAATGATGCATTTGCTCTCAAGGGATATGTCCATTTTCTATGCATGAATGCACTATCCAAAGCTTTGCCTAGCACATGTGTCAAACACATTTGTCTCAACTAGTAGAATAATTAAATCACAGCAACTTGTTTTGCAGAAACAACAATATTAATCAAATACCTGTTTCAATCAGTTTTTGACTTTAGCACCCAAAGCTGCATAAATGTGTTCATGAAAGTGTTATAAGGAACTGTATATCCAGAACAATTTGCAGGGTCAAAGCATCAGGTTATACAGTATTTTGGCCTATGACAATCTGAAAATATAGTAGTTAGTTTCTGAAAGCACTGAAAACATAATTGTGTATTTATCAAGCTTTTTTTTTTCAAATTCTTCAATAGTGAGTTTCATTGTCATCTTGTTATCTGTGCCATTTCCACTATGAAATGCAGTCTTTGCTCATAAATAGGCACTCACAATTTCAACACATTTTACTATCAGTGGAGAAGCCTAAGAGCAGAGTCTGCTTCCTTTAATATTTAAACTTCTCGATGTTAGTGGTCGCTGCAGTATTCTGCTGGGCCGATTTGGATTAGAGTCTGACATTTGAGAGAAAATAGTCCCCAGAAAAGTTAGATGCAAATAATAATGCCATCACATCAAATTCATATTCTTTTACAAGTCTGAGATGTTAACATAAAGAAGTGTGAGTTTGTCCACTAAATTAATTCTGCTAGTGCTAGAAAAATAGATATACGTAAGTTTGCAAATTTGTAAGTAGCAGGGAGATTTTTACTTTAATGCAGCTTCAGGGAGTAGTTATCTATAAACACTGCATGATGTGTACTGAAACTCTGAGTGCTGACATCAGTAGCTGTTAGTATTGAAACTTATACAGTAAAAGCTGCACTGCAACAGTGCAAAAGCACCACAGCAGTGAGAAGGAGGGATGAAGTCAGGAAAATCTGAAGCACTCAGTCTGATGCTCCTAAAAGTAGTGACAAGATTGGCACTGATCACAAATGAGTGCTGGATCAGGGAGTGAGAAAAAGATTTTGGGCTAAGGAGAAGAGGGTAAGAAGAGAGAGAGCAAATGTCAAGCCACTGGGGTGAGGATGCAAGCTCAGAACCTTCCCTGTCTCCAGTGGCTTACCTGTATGTGCGTTGGTATGTGCGTGCGATTAAAAGAGTAATTTTAAATTCAGATTTGGTTGATTTTTACATGTTTGAATAGACAGGGGATTTTGCATTTTGGATATAATCTTCAGTACATTCACTGCAAATGCAGACTCCTATGTTTTGATTTCATTTTTCCATTCTTGTTTTAGAATAAAATTAGCAAGGTCAAATTTTTCAGCTTCTGGTTACATTAGATAAGTGACAGGTAGCTACTTGTCTATCAGTGAATGTTAGGAAAAGTAAGAACTCTGGGATCTAAGACTAGGTTGGGGATAGCTGCTGAGCAGCATGGGTTCTTTTCTCTGTAGGGGAGACAGGCTAGTAAAGAATCTAATTCTGGGAGCTGTGCAAATTATTTATGTCCTCCAGCATATTTTATGCAGTTCCTGAAGTAGATGACTCAGTTTTAAGTCTGCTTGGAGACAGGGGTTTAATGTAGATGGCTCCTTGCTTCGTTAAGCAGTCTATGATCCTACCTACCCTTGCGCAGGGGAGAGCTGTGAGAGGGTCTTTGGTGTGTTTGCATCTGAGAGGCTGGGAGGAACTGGAATAACATCCAGGCACGGCAGCTGGAGAGCTGGTTCCACATCTTGATGTTTCTACATGAATTGAGCCTAAGAAAGCTTAAATGTTGTAGAAACTGGGGAAAACAATTTCCTAAAGATTTAAGAACACCTAAATTCCTCAGCTGATGCACAAGAGAGTTATTAAGTTGTTTGGACATTGGTAGCACAGCCTTAATTTTTGCTGTGTGCTATGTAGCATGTGCTGTACTCTAGGTGAAGCTGAAGAAACAGCCGCTACAGAATATCCTTGAGCCCATAAGCAAAAAAATTTGACAAATGCAGCTGTAATTGTCCCATGGTAATTTAAAAACCAACTATGAAAAGAAAAGAAGCCTCAGGAAAATACTAGTTTTCTCAAAAAAACCCTGAAGTACTTAAAAATGTGTTTCTGGAAATGGTAATATTTTTATGCAATTTGTCAGGTTTTCATTTTTCTAAAGAAAAATCACAATCATTTGTGAAAGGTGTTTTTCACAGCTATGCAATAAAATGGAAATCTCTCAGATCTTCATTAAAAAGTGGGCTGATCAAAATGTTTTACATAGTCTATGCCCTTGTTTTAAAAAACCTCAAACAAATGAGTGATTGTATTTTCACTTGTAATGGATTTTTATCTACCTCTGCAACTGCGTGGCATTCTGTTTTCAATTTGACTCTGTTTCGTTTGGCTTCCTAGAAACAGCTGATGAAACATAAAAATAGTGAGTTTGACTTGAAAATGATACTGAGTTCACAGTTCACTGGAAATTTTACACCTACCACACATTTGAGAAAATGTTTCCCTGTCTCTTTGATTTACTGGGGTTTACCGCATATTTCAGTGCTGGTTGCAATAAGAAAACCCTTAACTTTGTTTTGAGATTAGAGAGACCTCCAAGGTATTTTGAAGAGTTCATGACCAGCTGAGAGATGGGAAAGAGCCTTTTTGCCAATGCTTTCAAAATACAACTTCACTTTGCACTTTTTCTAAATGTAAAAAGATTGTTATAGACACTGTAGCAAGGGTGCCTACTGGGGATGATCATCTGAGGATAAGTTGAGCCTTCATCTTTATTAATACAGTTATTAATACAGAATGATTGCAATTACTCTTTCTGAAAAGGTTTGATTTGGTTAATGAAATCCAGGAATAGGGTTCCCTAACAATGCCCTAAAGTTACTTTGAAATGATGGTTGTGCCTCAAATGCACTATTCTTAAAGAAAAATTATCTCCATGTATTTGTTTTATATTTGATGTAAATGAAGCACCTACCAAATAAATTACAGCTTCTATTTTCCTAACATGATTAAGATTCCTTTCATTAAAAAGCCTGATTTCTAATAAATGGACCCTCTGAAAAAAATATTAAAGGACACATTTTCAAAATAGGAAATGTGCTACTTTTCAATAATGCTGTGCCAAAAGCAGATCTTCAATTAAGTAACAAATTTTAAAAGTTTCATCAAAAGAGAAACAAAAAGGGTCATCAGAAGCTTCAGTGTGGTGGTTTACCAAAACTGATGTTTGAACTCCTGGACTATTAGACAAAGGATGCCATGGGAGGCCATGCCACTATCACCTTGTAGCAGACTCAACTCCTCCAGGAGCACCAGCTATGAAAAACGCAGAGGAAAGACTGCTTATTCTGTGTACTGGGTCTAGTATTCAGCTACTCAACATACACAGCACACACACTTCCAAATCTAGGCATCTTGGCCGAGAAAAATATATGGAGCTAGAGCATTTAAATACCTCTCACATTATGAATCACATAAATAGGGGATTCATACAGGATCTTTATTTGCAATCAGGCAGTGCTTGCGTGTCCAAGAGGGATGGGAGCAAAACAGAACAGAAAAAATTCTGATTAATAGTGTGCTTATAGAAAGATGAAGTCTTAAAATCTAAGTCTTAGAGTCTGAGGTCCTTTTGGTATCATTGCTTGTGAAAGGTGAGGCAAGGGGACTGAGAGGTAATAGAACAAGGAGCATCTACTCCAAGGCAGGAGTTACATACTGCAAACCCCATAATCTCTGCTCAAATTAGCATGCCAGAAATGGGCAGAATAATAGCACTTTTTATCTCACAAAGGATGATGTGACAATGGGAGTGTATATATATCCAATATTAAAAAGAGCTCAGATACTAATTTAATAACAGGAATTTAAAACTGCCCCAAAATTACAATTGCATCATTTGGCAAATATGAACTGGTGAGGTGACTGAGGGAGTGGCAGTACCAGATCATGCTCTCAGTGACCAGTCCATATAGATAAAAACAAAGGCTAGAATTAGGCATTTTATTTATTAAAGTGTATCACAGAAGCACAGAATCGCAAGGGTTGGAAGGGACCTCGGGAGATCATCTAGTCCAACCCCCCTGCTAAAGCAGGCTCTCCTAGAGCATACCACACAGGACTTCGTCCAGGTGGGCCTTGAATATCTCCAGAGAAGGAGACTCCACCACCCCCCTGGGCAGCCTGTTCCAGTGCTCTGTCACCCTCAAAGTAAAGAAGTTCTTCCGCATATTCAACTGAAACCTCTTATGCTTCAGTTTGTACCCATTGCCCCTTGTCCTCTTGCTGGGCACCACTGCAAAGAGTCTGGCTCTGTCCTCGTGACATCCACCCTTAAGAATTTGTATGTGTTGATGAGATCCCCTCTCAGTCTTCTCTTCTTCAGGCTAAACAAACCCAGCTCTCTCAGCCTTTCCTCATAGGGAAGATGCTCCAGTCCCCTAATGGGTAAACACCCATGGTTATCCTAAAATAGTCTGAATGGCTCCTTTCAAACTTCTTTATCATACACTGTATGGTCCTACCTTCACTGACCATCCTTCATGGCTATATTTGGGTTTAGGTTGTTTTTGTTACAGAGGTTACATTTTGTTTTTCAGAGAACCTGTGGTCCTGAAAGGGAAAATGAAGAGTTGATCCAGACAGAAGAACTGAAATTCAAATACAAAGAAGTTGTCTGAGAAATGATCTTGCTGTGAAATGATTGATATTTCTTGTTTACATAGCGATAGTGCTAATGAACTCCATACAAAGTCCCAGTGTACTTTACCCACATGTCCACTTGATAAGATAAACATAAGCCCATTATTAGTGGTGTGATTAGCACCATGCAA
Source organism: Egretta garzetta (assembly GCF_000687185.1). NCBI lineage: Eukaryota > Metazoa > Chordata > Aves > Pelecaniformes > Ardeidae > Egretta > Egretta garzetta. Next base: position 1,846,032 of record NW_009260669.1, read on the forward strand.
ATACAAGTGTATGGCTTCCAGAGAGGGGCTGCCCAACCAAGCTTGTGCTTGCCTGCATGGATAACGTTTCTCTCACCTACCTTTATAGAATGTGTCTGTGTGACCTCACCACCTGAGGCTGTCTTTGCAATCAAAAGGGAAAACCAGAAACTTTGAGGGTGGGCTATAGTCAGTTGTTTATGACTAGAGGCATTACATTTTGGAGTACCAATTTTTCATAAAGGGAGTTCAGGGTTCACTAAATCATCAAATCATAGAATCACTTGGTTGGAAAAGACCTTTAAGATCACTGAGTCCAACTGTACCTGTCCACTACTAAACTACCTCTACCCATCTTCTAAATACCTTCAGGGATGGGGACTCAACCACTTCCCTGGGGAGCCGGTTCCAGTGCCTGACAACCCTTTCAGTGAAGAAATTTTTCCTAATAACTAATCTAAACTTTCCCTGGCGCAACTTGGGGCCATTTTCTCTTGTCCTATTGCTTGTTACTGTGGAGAAGAGACAAACACCCACCTCGCTACAACCTCCTTTCAGGTAGCTATAGAGACCAGTAAGGTCTCCCCTCAGCCTCTTCTTCTCCAGACTAAACAACCCCAGTTCTCTCAGCTGCTCCACATCAGCCTTGTGCTCCAGACCCCTCACCAGCTTTGTTGCTCTTCTCTGAACACACTCCAGCATTTTCTTGTCTTTCTTGCAGTGAGGGGCCCAAAATTGAACACAGTATTTGAAGTGCAGCCTCACCAATGCTGAGTACAAGGGCATCATCGCTTCCCTACTCCTGCTGGCCATGCTGTTGCTGATACAAGCCAGGATGCCATTGGCCCTCTTGGCCACCTGGGCACACTGCTGGCTCATATTCAGCCGGCTGTCAACCAGTACCCTGAGGTCCCTCTCTGCCAGGGAGCTTTCCGGCCACTCATCCCCAAGCCTGTAGTGTTGCATGGGGTTGTTGTGACCCAAGGTCAGGATCCAGCAATTGGCCTCATACAGTTGGCCTTGGCCCATCCATCCAGCCTGTCCAGATCCCTCTGTAGATCTTCTCTACCCTCCAGCAGATCAACACTTCCACCCAGCTTAGTGTCATCTGCAAACTTGCTGAGGGTGCACTCAATCCTCTCATCCAGGCTGTTGATAAAGATGTTAAACAGGACTGGCCCCAATACTGAGACCTGGGGAACACTGCTTGTGACCAGCCTCCAACTCCATTCACCACCCCCCTTTAGGCCTGGCCGTCCAGCCAGTTTTTCAACCAGCAAAGAGTACGCCTGTCCAGACCATGGGCAGCCAGTTTCCTAAGCAGAATGCTGTGGGAAATGGTGTCAAAGGCTTTACTGAATTCCAGGTACACTACATCCACAGCCTTTCCCTCATCCACTAAATGGGTTACCTTTTCATAGAAGGAGATCAGGTTAGTCAAGCAGGATTTGCCTTTCATAAACCAATGTTGACTGGGCCTGATCTTCTGGTTGTCCTGGACATGTTGTGTGATGGCTCTGAAGATGATGACCTTCTGCTCCATGACCTTCCCCAGCACCAAGGTCAGGCTGACAGGCCTATAGTTCCCCGGATTCGCCCTCTGGCCCTTCTTGTAAATGGGCGTCACATTTGCCAACCTCCAATCAAGTGTGACTTCCCCAGTCATACAGGACTGCTGACAGATGGTGGAAAGGGGCTTGGTGAACACCAACTTTGCCAGCTCCCTCAGTACCTTTGTCTGGACCGCATCCAGCCTCATAGGCTTGTGTATGTCTATTTGGCCGAGCAGGTCACTAATCATTTCCTCTTGGATCATGGGAGTTTTGTTGTGCTCCCTGTCCCTGTCTTCTGTCTCAGGGGACTGGGTACCTGGAGAACAGCTGACCTTACTATTAAAGACTGAGGCAAAGAAGGCATTAAGTACCTCAGCCTTATCTTCAACATTTGTCATTGTAGTTCCCCCCACATCCAGTAAAGGATGGAGATTCTCTTTGTCTCTCCTTTTGTTGTTAATATACTTACAGAAACAATTTTTATTATCTTTCATAGAATTGGCCAATTTAAGTTCTGTTTGGGCTTTAGCCCTTCTAATTTTCTCTCTGCATGACCTCACAACATCCTTGTAGTCCTCCTGAGATGCCTGCCCCTTTTTCCAAAGCTCAAAGACTTTCCTCTTTTTTCTGAGATCCAGCCAAAGCTCTCTGTTCAGCCAGGCCGGTTTTCTTCCCCGCCAGCCCATCTTTTGGCAAATAGGGATGGCCTGCTCTTGTGCCTCCAGGATTTCCTTCTTGAAGAACATCCAGCCTTCTTGGTCTCCTTTGACCTTCAGGACTGCCTCCCAAGGGACTTTGTCAACCAGGCTCCTGAACAGGTTGAAGTCTGCCCTCCAGAAGTCCAAGGAAATAAATTTAGTCAGATACGACCCATCACCCATGAGCGTGTAGTTAGCCTTGGCTTTTACATACAGGTAGCAAAAAGTCAGTGTCTGGGAAAACTGATTGTCTAATTAGATAAAGAAGGAAAAGAATAGTTTGGTTGCTTCCAATGTATTCAAAACTTTTGCTAAGTAAACTAGGCTTGGAACTACTGTGCTATTTATTTAAACCATATTCTTTATAGCCATTTTTTTCATCCAACATCTTCTGCTGGTATTGTCATGGAGACCAAGGCTGTTAATGTCATGCAGTCCTATAATATATACAGAATGAGTATTGCATCTCATAACTCATAAAGCCGAGTTTATACAATGTCACTGTTCTCACCTCACAAAGCAGAATTATAGCTGTACTGTTGTTGTCAGCTTTGAACTTTGGACATTTACTGGGTATGTCACTGACAATACTGAGCAAAAAGATTCAGTGTTTAGGTTTACTTATGAATGTTCGATATTCATTTGATTAGTAGAGAAAAATAGCAATCCACTGCAGTAGGTTTAATTAGGTTGTAATAAAGAATACAGTTCGAGTAATCTCAGTGCATGGAACAACAAGGTAATTGACATCTACATAATCAGTCTAAAGTGTGCTCACTAGCATGGGTCAAATTCCTTTGGGAATCCAAATGAGATCTGTATAGCTTCTGCACTCAGTGTTTTGCTACTTTGCATCACAGAGCCTGACATCAATATTTTACATGAAGAGGAAAATGACAGAAACTCATGTTGCCAGTGTCCATCTGCAAAGCATAATGCTGATTTATATTTTTAATTAAAGCAAGAAAACACAGTTTTGAAAATCCAGCACTCACAAACACTTACATGTATAGAAGAGGTTGCTTTTGTGAGTAGCTCCAACAATTTCAATTAGACTGAATGCTGTCCAATTCTAACAGGGGTGATGGTTGTATTATGGGAACTTGAGCTCTGGGCATGAATAATGTGTTCTTGCATATCTAGTTGTGATTTAAGACAGTACTGCCCCAGCTGTTCACTTGAATGTGCAAAGCAAAGGCACATTTATTATTTACTGTAAATGTTGCTCATCCTCAATGATAAATCCACTCACATATTTAAAAAAAAAATGCTTTGGTGGTGACGCAGACTAAGTCAGATGACTTTAAACTGAAGATGCACCAGCTCAGGCCATTGGCATGTCTCAGACATGGAACTGCAATTCTCAGGAAAAAGACAGTAGTATTAATCTTGGACAAAAACTTAAACCGTTGTAACTGCAGAAGTAAGACCTCATTTAGACATTCTAAGTGACCCCATGTGTATGTCAGGACTATTTCCTCTTCAGTTATGCAGATACAAGAGTAATCCACTGCTTCATTTCCTCTTTTCCCTAAGACATAGACATAATCACACAGAATCACAGAATCGCAAGGGTTGGAAGGGACCTCAGGAGATCATCTAGTCCAACCCCCCTGCTAAAGCAGGCTCTCCTAGAGCATACCACACAGGACTTCGTCCAGGCGGGCTTTGAATATCTCCAGAGAAGGAGACTCCACAACCTCCCTGGGCAGCCTGTTCCAGTGCTCTGCCACCCTCAGAGTCAAGAAGTTTTTCCTCATATTCAACTGAAACCTCTTATGTTTCAGTTTGTGCCCATTGCCCCTAGTCCTGTCGCTGGACACCGCTGCAAACAGACTGCCTCCATCCTCGTGACTTCCGCCCTTAAGATATTTGTACGTGTTGATAAGGTCCCCTCTCAGTCTTCTCTTCTTCAGGCTGAAC
>NW_009260669.1:1850218-1875917 GCF_000687185.1 Egretta garzetta
CCCTGCTGGCCACACTCCTCTTAATGCACCCCAGGATGCCATTGGCCTTCTTGGCAACAAGGGCACATTGCTGGCTCACGGTCAGCTTGTCGTCCACCAGGACTCCCAGGTCCCTCTTGGCAGAGCTGCTTTCCAGCAGGTCAGCCCCCGGCCTGTACTGGTGCATGGGGTTTGACCTCCCCAGGTGCAGCACTCGACACTTGCCCTTTGTCAGAGACAAAATTCAGCAGCTCCTTTGCTACTCTACCATAAAAAGAGAAGAACCAATTTTTGCTAGGACAGGACTCAAGACTGTACTCTACACTATACAGCTGGGACCACTGTCCAGCCAGGGCACTAGTTTTATACCTATGACTATCACCTGTATGAAGCTGTGCTTTAGAAAGGAATGAAAACAAACTCCTCTGTCCCTGGAGAATCCAGGTACATTACTTAGGAAGTATCAGATATTCCCAGATGAGCCAGAAACAACCATTCACTGTCTTTAATCCTGCTTTTAATTCACTCAGCTGAAATATATTAAATACGTGAGTTAAAGGGCATGAGGTGTAAAGAGAATGAACGATGACCATTCACATTTGCAGAAATCTCCATCATTAAAAAAGCACAGAAAGGTTTTTCTTATATTCAAACAATGTGATCAGCATTGTAAAGACTCTATACCAAACTCCATAGGTTCTATGGACAGAATGAACTGAAAATCTGAGATCATTAATAAGACTATAAACATGAAAAAAAAATCACTGTTATTTCATTAATGAACAAGAGGCTTACATTCTAGGGGTGAATTGATGCAATTATATTAACACTTCCTAGGCTCTTTTTAAACCATTACTACTACTCACAATAACAGAATGCCATTGTTATAGTTCTAACTTAGCACTCTTACAAACATTGTGCAAGAGTTTCACCCAATATTTATCCTTTCTTAGTGATTCAGCTTGATTCAACCTCAGCTAAATATCATTCTTACCATTCTTTTCCTCACATACTGAAGTGTGCATTTTCACTCTGCAAACAAATCAGGAATACGCGTTCTCTCACATTATGATTAAATTACATAGAATCCTTGAACTGTCATAGAGTGAAGTCCCAAACCCCATTTGGGGTTCTTTTGCAGAAAGTGTTAAGAACCAGTACATCAGCATTGCCAGCTCCTTGGCTGGTACTGGCATGTGAACCGCGATGGCTTTAACAGACCTCTGTCCCCTAAAGCCAGCTGAGGCCTTGTTGCATACTTTCACAAGTGGATGACTATCAATTAGAGTTATGAGTGCTCAGTCCGTTTACATAGGCTTTAAAACCTAGCTATCTAATTCAGTTGCCTAAAGGTAGGGATATTTATTTTGGCCGAGTGATCTAGGGTTATAAAAATGGAGATTAAGTAAGATCATATTGCCCATACCGTGTTATGACCACACTGAGAAAAATATACTCCACTCAGCAACATCAGGGAGAATGCAAATTCCTATGTGAATTGCTGTGTTTTATGGCGTGCAATCCAAGTAACTTACTGCGGTGTCAGAAAGATGGCTTTGGTGATAAGCTGGTCCAATAAAGTTAATTCTGTAAACAAATATTAAATAAAAACTACTGTCAGAAATACATGAAGTGCTTTTCTTGTCTGCTTCTCTTGGAAAGTCTGTCCTTTGGCAGGCAGCTATGCACACTGTGCAATTCATCTGTCTGAAAGGACAACTGATGTCACCTCCTGGCCAGCTGGCAAGGTGTTACTATGCACACAGACACCAGTGCATTCCTCTGAGAGGGAATAAATCATACAACTGGCACCTGTGACACTGATGTCCGTTCAAACATTTCTCCGTTCATGTAATTTAAACTGTAGTGGAAGAGCATAGTTAGGATCTTCTTTGCTGCAACTTTTTGCCTGGAGAACTTTCTCTTAACGATTGTGAAAATGGCACATTGAGGCAACCTGGTGTGCAAAATAGGTTCTTCTCATACATAATCAACCAGGACTAGAAACTCCTTCTTGGAAAAAGGAGGTAAATGATGAATATCCATATTGTTAAGGATTGACCTGATTGCATGTGGGAGCAATATTAAGCAGTAGAGTTCATGTATATCATGTAGGCTGTGATATATTTTCTTCTTTTATTGGAGTATACTTGAAGCAGTGTCTATGTGAGGACAGCCCTTCTTATCTTAACAGATAATTAATGGCACAATGGGAAATAGGGTTGTCAGTATCAGTGGTCTGGTAGAAAATGCATTATCACTCCATATTGTTTGACCTCTTCCAACTTCAATGCCCTCTATAAAGATGCATTAGACTTGAGTGAAATAAATCCAGGTACGCCTGTCTCCCAGAGCCCTTCATATATTTCTAATACATAATAGCTGGAAGCTGGCAAATGAAAGACAGTGCCTGAGGCTTCTGAAGCTTGAACTAAGCCCAGGTTTTATTTCACTTATTTGAGAAATCCTAATAATTATCACGTACAGGTTGAAAAGACTTGTGCCAGGCAAAAAACCCCATGAGAGTGCCTGACAAATTCAACCAAAGGCTGTAGCTTGAAATCAGAACTACCTACCACCTTTTATACCAATGATTAAGTGTTTTAGATTACATTAATTTTAATATGGATAAAATATATCAATAGCTAGCTTAAGTTTTTAAGGGATCATTTTATTTCTACAGAGACATACACTGTTCATAACATCCGAAATCTAAAGTAGTTATACGTTTTTGACAAAAGTTCTAGCAGCTCCAGGGATTTTCCCTGCACTTTTCTGTTAACCAGGGTAAGTTACTATGGTAATACAAGTGACTTACGGTGTAAACACTTGAACAAATGACATCGTATCTTCTGACCCATGATATACGCTCTCTCGATGCTATGCTTCTCCTCCTGTTCTTCTGCTCTTCAGTAGACATGAGGTATTTCCAGTTATGAGCTAATGGAAGATGTAAGCCCTCTTCAATTAATTCCAGTCACCACACATTTTCTCTAGGCTAAGAACATGCACAGGGATGATTACAAAAGATGTGCTGATATGTGTGAGCCACTGTACTTTCTTTTAAGAGTATAAGAAAAAGAATGGTTGTGGGAACTTCTACTTTTCACAGACAATTATGGTCTCAGGGTGTACCACTGGTTCAAAAATAGGCTTGTCCCTTGACACAGTGGTGTTGTAAACATTACATGATGGTTATACACACTATGTCTGGCCTAATGAATATTCAATTATTCATCTCAAAGACCCCCTGCTAAGGGTGCTGGACATTGAAATGCAAGATACCTACATAACAGGGAAATGAAGCTGAAGCCCCAACACCCAAGATGAGTGGGCTACTCATTGCAGTCCTGGCAAAAGAGACAACACTAGCTCCTGGTCTTACTGCTGCATGTGTCATTTGTAATGCATGACCCAATCGAACAAAAACAGAGACAGCAGACATCAATGAAAAATACAGATTACCTGAAGGTGATCTAGCACAATTTTTATTTGTGCCTCATTAAAGGCATAACATTGTGGTGTTATCAACATCATTCTAGCTACAAAGCACAGCACTATGAGGGCTGATATGGGGAAAATTAACTCCATCCCAGCCAGATCCAGTACAAGGATAGACATTTCTCGAGCACCTGGAAGTGACCAGGTGACTTACAACAGGTCTTCCAACATGCTTTGACCTTCTGGATATCTTAGGTAGCCTACAGTTTTGCCTTTTGTTTAAAAATGCCTTCCCTGACATACTCAAAACTGCTGCCCAGGAACTCTGTGGCTCTTGCTTCATTAACCATGACTCAACCACAGTGTACTGATGAAGGAAATATCACAACACCTAAATGGACTTTTCGATCTTACCCCTTGCTTCTTTGGCCATTTAGGGTGTTCCAGGTGTGCCCAGAAATAGATCTTTTGTTTCTTGTGGAACTCTTCTTGTGGAAATTTAGAATAAAAGGGTGATAAGGTTTCATTTAAATTTCATTCAAGTTTCACAAAGACCTACAATGACAAGTTCATTTAGTAAATTTGTATGTCTAACTTTTCCCTCTGCTCCTGAAGCTCTGTGGGTCATACCTAGAGGGACTAAAGGAACATTTTATATCATACAGTCCTTTGTTTCTGTCAATCAGACTATCCACAAGCTCTATCTTATTAAAACTAAAGATTTTTTCAGTCCATTCTGTGGTTTCAGGACTTTGCCATTGTAGTTATAAGAAACTTCACCCTGAATTTATTCTTGGGCAGTATATATGTTTATCCCTGTGTTGGAACTGGTTAGAACATGAAGCTGTTCTCCCTTGATGATATTTATTCTCCTTTTCACACTTCCCTCACTCTGCCTGTGTATTTTTAGGGAACAATCAAAACTTCTCTCAGCTTTTCTTTACTATGCTAAATAAACCATGCTCTAATATTGTCCTCTCATGTGGCAGTCCTTCCACCATAATGCTACTACTTGTAGCTCTTCTTTACTCTCATTTAATGAAGTTTTCTCTATCCCAGTCTCATTTTTCAATCACCAATTACCTGGATCGTTAAGGCTCAAGTGATGAGCCACCACATTCTGTACCGGAGCTCTGCCTCCCACAGGGTGGGCCTGCAAAAGCAGGCGAAGGTTAGCGGTAGTTTACAATAATACTCTGCATTGCTGTAACTTTTGCATTTGCTTTGAAAATCTACATTAAACAGAAAGGAACAGGGTGCAGACATGCTATAGACAAGAAGGTTCTCAGTTCAATAACCAGTACATGAAGATCAGTCAGTAAGATTAGATTTACTAAACACAGATAATAGACAGGAAAAGAAAATACCGATAAGGTTTTGTGTTGTCCTTCCCCCTCCACCCTCCACTCCCACCCATCTATATAATAATTTAAACTCTCAGCTTCTGGAAAGAAAGCTCCTCAACATATTTATTTTTTTAAACATATATATAAGCCATTGCCCACCTGTTGTAGGAGCTGGGTGAAAGGAAAATTTCTACCTTTTTCCTCTTCTTGAGGCCCTTGAGCAGAATAAGAGGAATGATCTCCAACCTATTTTCCCTTCAACCTTCAGGCAGCAGAGAGGTGCACCATGTTCTTCTACACTGTCCTGAAGACAGCCCTTAGGTTGATCTCAAGACCAAAACCGCACATCATGCTGTGATGGGTTGACCCTGTCTGGATGCCAGGTGCCCACCAAAGCCTCTCTATCACTCCCCTATTCAACAGGACATGAGAGAAAAAAATATATCGAAAGGCTCATGGGTCAAAATAAGGACAGGGGGAGTTCATTCACCAGTTACCATCATGGGCAAAACAGACTCAACTTGGTGAAATTAGTTTAATTTATTACCAATCAAATCAAAGTAGGACAAGATAAAAAAACCCTGAATCTTAAAACACCTTCCCTCCACCCCCCCTTTTTCCCAGGGGGACGGGGTCAGTCCATCCCACACTGTCTCTGCCGCTCCTTCCTCCTCAGGGGGAGGACTCCTCACACTCTGCCCCTGCTCCAGCCTGGGGTCCTCCATGGCAGACGGTCCTCCACGAACCTCTCCAAAGAGTGTCCTTCCCACAGGCTATAGTTCTTCACAAACTGCTTCAGCATGGGTCCATAATTTCCACGGGGTGCAGTCCTTCAGGAGCAGACGGCTCCAGTGTGAGTCCCCCATGGGGTGACAAGTTCTGGCTGCAAACCTGCCCCAGCCTGGGATCTGCTCTGCAGGGGTCTGCAGGTCTTGCCAGAAACCTGCTCCAGCATGGGCTTCCCACGGGGTCAGAACCTCCTTCAGGCACCCCCCTGCTCTGCCGTGGGATCCTTCCTGGGCTGCAGGGGCACAGCCTGCCCCACCATGGGCTGCCCCAGGGGCTGCAGGGGAATCTCTGCTCCGGCGCCTGGAACCCCTCCTGCCCTCCTGCTGCACTGGCCTGGGGGGCTGCAGGGCTGCTCCGCTCACATCCTCTCACTTCTCTCTATCTCAGGCTACTGTTCTGCAGCGGGTTTTTTTCCTTCTTAAATAAGTTATCACAGAAGTGCTACCACCATTGCTGATTGGTTTGGCCTTGGCCAACGGTGGACACAGGTAAAGCTTCTGGCAGCCTTTCACAGAAGCCACCCCTGTAGCCCCCCTGCTACCAAAACCTTGCCATGCAAACCCAATACACTTGCAGACAATGATCTTGCAAATCCAGACTTGTGAGAAACCAGGATACATCCTCTGGAGTGTACAAAACACATGGTTCCCAACATGTTGACATATTCCTCTACATAGATTAGGCAGTCTATAGGTGTGCAACTGTATGGATGGGCAAGGAGCTAGGAAAGAAAAGTCTGGAGGCTTCTCTTTGGAGGGCATGGGAGTGCAGCAACTGAGTTTTGACCACTTTTATTTTGTGAATTTCTTCTTTGTCTGCCTCTGTTGCTGCTCAACATTTCCTGAGAAGTAACAGCAACATATAACTCATATAATTCTTGACTGTTTCTCTTCTGCCCATATGATCTCTAACTGTAACTGTGAAGTTGAACAAACTTGATAAATTCCCTTCTGGGGGGTTCTCAACAAAACTGTGAGCAGGACCAGAAGCTCTGGGATTTCTGTGTATAACCTTAAAAGTACATTGTATTGGGGTTATATTCAGTTTATTTTTAGAATCATATGAGTTAAAAACAGCATTTCAACAAATAAACACTGGAAGTTCAATATCTGAAAAAAGATGGATGTTATCAGTCCTGTTACTTGCCAAGGCAAATTTCTGAATTACCAATAAAAGAGACTGTCAGGGATTTTTAAGCTCTGCATTTGCTATATGAATACAGATTAATTGGTGCCTACAGGGCCTTCATGTAAACACTCACTAATCTGTTAAAAAAAAAAGAAATATGAATGATCCTTCTCACTAATAGGAATTTCCTCAGGGACTTCAATGAGAGTTGGATTAGGCAATGAATGCTTAGAGGTTCTTCAGTTAAACAGCAACACAGACTCTTTTTTGTGGGGGATGGTATTTTTCTACCAGTAATATAGGGTCAATGCTTTAGGTTTGATAAAGCTTTTCTTTTCCTGTACATATCAAAAGATAATGAGATTGTGGGAGGTTGTTTATTTTTTTTTTGCCAGATTTTGAAATGAATATTTCTAGCCTCCTACTATGTGAAATGCTGGCAGATTTCACAAGGTCTTTGCATGATCCTTCATCACTAAAATCCTTCTTCAGGTCTTCAGATATTTATTTCTATATGCCTGGGGAGAAACTACAGATTTTACAAGACCTCTGCTTTAACCATTCAACAATGAATTTTGACATTCTGAACCAAAGGAAAGTAGATCTCAATAAGCTTGACTTAAAGACCTCTGAATTGGAGGAATTTCTACTTTTGCATTTGTAGCTAAGATTTTGGAATGTCACAGAGAAAAAGACCAGGACTGTGATTCTGGGGTCTGCTATTTTTTTCTTGGTTAAATAATGATTTTTGCATGCCTAGAAGATGTGTGAAATACGTGGGGGCTTTTTTTCTTCTGAGATGGATTTGAACAGCAAGCTGCAGTCTTTAATTCAATAGGTTACAGCAGCTACAAGGCTTGAGGACTGGAAGGGCCTTGTGTGGTGTTCATGGAGTGAGTTCTCTTGGAACATGTTTCTGGGAACATGAAGGCAAAGAAGGTGATTACGTACAGTCAGCATGAATTTAGTAAAGGTAAAACATTGGGGGTTGGACTAGATGACCTCTAGGGGTCCCTTCCAACCCAAAACATTCTATGATTCTATGATTCTATGAGTTCTGAGTAATCCTGTTGCTTTCTACAATGAAATGACCAGGTGTGTGGATGAGGGGACAGCAGTACATGTCATTAAGCAGGACTTTAGCAGGGTTTTTGACACCATCTTCCACAGTGCACTTGTATTCAAGATAGGATGTTAACAACTGGATGGATGGGTAAAAAATTGTTTGGATGATTGTGCTCAGAGCATAGTGGCTAATGGTTCTTTCTCTGCCTTCATGCTGGTAAGAAGCAGGGTATTACAAGAGTCTAGCCTGAGACAAATCCTGTTTAACATCTTTATCAGCAGCCTTGAGACGGCAATGGAGTGTACTCTCAACAAGTCTGCAGATGATGTCAAATTACAGGGGCCGGGGGGACACCAGTAGGCATGCTTGAGCACAGGGCTGCCATCCAGAGGGACACAGACAGGCACCGAGGAAGGAAGAACTGCTTGCAGTGATGTAGGCTGGAGACTGCTTGGCTAGGTGCAGCTCTGTTCGGATGACCCTGGAGGCCTTGGCAGACAGCAAACTGCATGTGAGACATTAGTGTACCCTGGCAGCAGAGAAAGCCAAGAGCACGTTGGGCGGTATGAACAGGAGCATGGCTGTAGATCAAGGAAAGTTATTATTCTCCACTTGTTAGACCCCATCTAGATACTGCATCCAGTTTGGGACCCCCAAAGCAAGAAAGACATTAACAAAGTGGAGCAAGTTCAACAAGGAGACGCTGAGATGGCTGGAGATACCAAGGGATGAGGCTTGTTCAGCCTGGAGGACAGACTGCTTCAGCCCTCCCATACCTACAAGAAGCTTAGCATGAAGATGGAGCCATTCTCTTCACAAGAGGCATATAGAATCATAGAATCACTTTGGTTGGAAAAGACCTTTAAGATCATCGAGTCCAACCTTTAACCTAACCCTGACATCCCACCACTAAACCATGTCCCTAAGCACCTCATCTATCCTTCTTTTAAATACCTCCAGGGATGAGGAATTGACCACCTCCCTGGGCAGCCCATTCCAGAGCCTGACAACCCTTTCGGTGAAGAAGTTTTTCCTAATGTCTAGCCTAAACCTGCCCTGGCGCAGCTTCAAACCATTCCCCCTCGTCCTATCATCTGTTACCAGGGAGAAACCATGCTGAAACAAGAGCTGTTCAGAAACTTTTTCCATGTGAATACATTCAAGCTGTGTTTCAGGCTGTCCAGAGAGGTTGTGCAGTCTCCATCCTCAGAAGTTTATGAGACCTCAGTAGATAAACCCCTGAGCAACCTGGTCTGATCTCACAGCTGGCCATATTTGAGAGGCTGGGGGTGGCAGGAGCTTGTTGAGGCACAGGGTAGGACCCAGAAGCCAGGGTCGTCCCCCTCGCCCAGGAGCAGGGCAGGCAGGGGGCAGGCAGGGCAGCACCAGCTCTGGGTATTGGGCACCTCCCTGGGAATGGGATGAGCTGAGCTGGGATGTCAGCTCACGGGCAGGGGCACAGTTCCATGGCCCGTGCTCAACCGCAGACATGATGGCAATGCAGCAGGGGCTGTAGCTCAGGCAGGGGCCAAGAGTGAGAGCTTCAGCTCAAAGCAGCTCCCTGGGCTGGGACAGGCCTTGGCTGCAGCCTTTCCACCAACTACTGGTACTCCTCCCCACAGCCCTGGGAGCAGGCTGCTCAGCAAGGCAGCTCTGCCCTGCTCTGACCCCCTTCCCCAGGCCTGATCTCCTCGAGGGCTAAGGGTGTGCTCAGCGGCCTTGCACTGGGGCTGGACTAGGTGATCACTGGAGGCCTCTTTCAACCTGATCCTACCATACACAGAGTCAGATTTTAACACCGAAAAATGATAGAGTCATTCCTGTCTACCAATGAGCTCTCCAATGCCTGGGCATGATGTGTACTCATAGAAGTAAGGAGAAAGAACAGGGAGAGAAGACTGAGAAAGTTAAGAAGACACCTTCATTGTTGACAAATAAAAGGCTTTTAGAGAAGATTAAGTTTTGAAAGAGAATATTTATTCTGTGACTTTAAGGTACTTTCACAATATTACTTGTTCATATCTCACAATGTTCCTGCAAAGGAGATAAGTTTTGCCATATCTGTTTTAGGGATGGGAGAATACAGATGCAGCAAACATGTGTGACACAGATATGTGAAGATGATATGGCAAGACGGGGCTAGAGCATGAAGCCTCAGGCCTGCTCTCTAGACAGCAAAAGGGCCCTCAACTTCCTAACCCAGCCCAAATGAACAGTAAAATGTTAGTTGTGTATTCTTTCTCCAGTAGCACCCTATTGATACTTTCAGGGTTTAAAGTGTGTGCAGAATAGTGTCTTTGCACCATGAAAAAAAAAAAAGTAAAATAAATAGCAAAGTGCTTTCTAATGGTTTTACTGTTAATACCATGTAACAAAAATTCAAATGTCATTATGTGAGATTAGAAGCAATGGATAATTCAGAGAAGTTAATCCTGTCAACTATGCTTTGTCAAAACCAGTCCAAGTAACTCAGAAATCACTGCATTGACCACAAACAAAATAAGGAAACTTGAGCAGTGTATGGACAAAGAGAACAGTCATTACTTGGCCTGTTCTGTTATATTTTCCTGTTTGCTGTGAGAGCAAGTTTAGGAAAAAAAACTGCCTGCCTTTCATTTAATCCATTTACCAGGGCATATCTGCACAAAGCTTTCACTACCTGGACAGTTTTAACATTTTTTTCCAGACTCAGTCTTTATGGTGGCCTGGCTGGTTGGATATATTTAGCCCTGAACAGAGACTCTAAAAGGTAAATAATGATGCTATCCGACTTTGAGAGAACAGATTGTCTAAGGTCAGTGGTGAGCAGAGCATTAATCTGAGGCTCTTATATCAGCTCGGATATACTCAGAAAAGTCCACAGACACAGACACCATTCAAATAAAAATATTTAGTATTGAAAGGAGCAGGTTTCGTTCTCTACTGTACCTGAAAGGCTCATCTTTCTCCAGTTTTGGGACCTACCATGATTTAGGCTGAGCATCTCTACTTTAGACACCATAACCTCACCTCCCAGAAAGGAACCCTGCCATAAGTGATATTTAAAGCTCTAAGGCATGATGCTATTTTTCTTATTAATTATTTTTGATATATCAAGTTCAGGAAGTTCAAATATGTTTGGAGGTTGTGCACTGTTGAGAAACTCCTCTTTGGGATAGCTTTGTTACTGCTAACTTTCCTTAATATCAGTTTTCAAACAACAAAGTATCTAGAATATTTTACTCTCAAAGGAAAAAAAAACAACCTTTCCTTCTGGAATTTTGAGGACATGAGTCTTCATTCTCATCCAGAGGTTAAAAGTTAAATTTAACAAGTCTTTCAATTTTAGGTATAAAACATTGCAGGATAAACTGGGCCTTTGAGATATGCAGATTCCAGGTCTAAAGTGCACTTTATTCCACAGCTTCTCCTGCCCATGTGACAGAAAACAGATGACTAACTGGAGGTCTATTTATAAGAGTACAGTGTTGTTTTGAGCTACTTTCAAGGAATGGAGTCTTTGGATAAGAGTGTGGAGGTCCAGTGCTGAGAACAAAAGAGCAAATAAGTAAAGCAGATGTTGAAGCTGCTTGGGAAGAAATCTTTAGGGGGGGAAAAAACCAAAGAAAAAACCAGAAAATAGTCGTTAAAAATAGACTAAAGAAAAAAACCCAAACACTTGAAATCTAGTGGAAAGGCCAGACTGTCTGCAGATATTTTAGCAGGGCAGTCTTGGAGTTAAGCCAGAGTAATGTCAGCAGTTATGACAAGATGACTGAAAGGAAAGTACAGGAAGGACTTGACTTCCTCAAGTTAGTGGTGGGAATATTTTCACCAGAAGGGAAAGACTTATCCACACAAGAAATGGCTGAAAATAAGTTTTTAGATTTTACTCATACTTCTTTTATTTAAGAAGTGTGACCATCTACATTCTGAGGATGACCTGGAAAAAGTGCTGTCTGCAAATACCATGGGATTATGGAAAAGTTCATATCCTTCTACTCATCCTTTTCTAGCTTTCTGTGGTCCTTCTCTTTTGCATTCTTGCCTCTTCTAGTATGCCAACCAAACAATAATGTTTCCATGTTTAACTCCTCAAAAGTGTGTTTAGCCCCATAATCAAGGTTTTCTTATGTATTTGAATCCTGGATTCATCACTCACATTCTTATATTATTAATTGTAATAGTAAATAGCAGGTAGCAAAGCAATAGTGATCAGTGTAAAGTGGGTTTATGTTATACAACAGCAGCCCAAGATCAAAGTTGTTGAGTCATGTCCCCTTTTCCACATAGATTTAACCAGATCCCAACTGACCACCTTCCATCACTGGCAGAATGCACAAAACCAATATTAGATGTTTCTAAATTGGTCGATGATTTTATCTATGCATCTAGCACGCACTCATGGTTCAGTTTTATCAATGGGGTACTTTCAGTTCATGTATTCAGGCAAATAACCTCCTATGCCTGACTTGGATGTGTCCCATCTGCATATACTGTTGTGCAGGGCCTTCTCCGTGACTGTTGCAAGTCAGACTACTGATGATGAGCCTAGCTGCTCATTAGCATTTTGGTGGCACGCGGTTATCCCGTTATGATTGGCCTGTGATCCCCTGACCACTGCTGTCACCCATGTAAATAATCCCTTACAAGCAGCTACCCAGTTACATCATGGATCATTTTTTGATAATGGAAGTGCCCTGTATCTAACTATTAGTTCAATCATAATTAGATCATGGCTGACTTAGACAGGCTTCCCCCCCTGCTTTTATTTTTCAGACCTGCAGCTCATGTAAGACTTTAGACACAAGCTTTTACCTTCATAGTACAGCTTGCCCTCAGCCTCATATCAACGTTTTTGCCTACAGCTAATTGCTGAGCTGTGAGAAGCTGACATATGCCATTCTATATGTCCTTCACATATAAGGTTTGGCAGTTGCCTTCAACTGTAAGAGCTGTACCTTCGTGGGAACTTAAAATTTTTCATTGTTTTTGCCAGATAAGCAAAGTCTGATCTTTCTGGTTTGAACAGTCATTTAGCTTGCAAGCTGCAATTTTCCATTGAAAATGGAAGTATTAACAGAAATAAAGACATAAAAACAGAAATAGAGATTTGTGTTGAAATTGTCAAAGGAAAAGGAAGCCTAAATTTTTCATGAGACCTATTGCCTGTTATTCAGCCTTCAGGTCCCTCTCAGAGACACTGTCTGTTATTAAAGCTCATTAGAAACCCTGTATTGCTGAACAAACTTTCAGTTCTTTCAGATTCTGTATTTTCTTTGTATCAACATTCTTGATTCTCGCCATCCCTCTTAAATTACCATGTGAAGAAAAATCCTGTGCATAATCTCAATGCTTTCATTATCTGACTCTCCTCCTACAGACATCAGATATTAAATCTCTTTCTTACTATTGTCCCAATATTTGACATTTACCATTGCAACATTTATCTTTCAGAAGCTACATCTTTGTTGACTTTCCTTTTAGACCAAATATTTATTGTACAGCCCTTACTGTACTTATATCTAATCCTGCCAACCTTTCCAACTACAGCAGCCAGATATTATTTTTCAAAAACCTATTAACCTACCACTAATAAATAAGGACCTAGTGAGTTCAGTATTTTCCTGCTGTTGATGCTAGCCCCAAGTCCACATTGCTTTGATTAAGGCCCCTTTATAAGCCATAAATGAGTAGCAGCTGTTCCTGACATCTCTAGGAAACTTGGCAAATTAGACCCCCTCACATTTGACGAAGCTGCAGGTGGGAGATGACAGGTTTCATTTGTGGTCTTCAAATCAGTTCCTCAAATTAATGTTCTGCATCAAAGCCAATCCTATTTTTAACTTTCTGATGAAGAGAGAAAGGGAAAGGAAAAAGATGAATGCCTCTCAGATAACAGAGTTACCTGGATAACCAATATACCTGCAACATTAAATATGATGCAGAACCACCATAAACAACACTTGTGTATACACTGAAGCTTCTGCTGCCTGGAACATGTTGAATGATGGCCTGCATCAAAAGCTTGATGAAATAGCAATATATCACACACGTAGTAAGAGACAATAAATCATGTGCGATGAATGAATTGAAATGAACCCATGTTAAGTTATGGGAGAGAGGAGCCATCCATACATTCTACCCCAGCACTGGGGCAGATGTTGGCAGTAAGTACAGGGTTTTCTTTGAAATTTTGAACATAAATTTGAAATTTTGACATTAAAGAAAAGACTCTTATTTTTGCTCGAGACTTATTCCTGCTTTATTTTCTAATGTAATGTGTGCAAACTCTGGATATTTGGAATTTTGCTTCGTTTTATTTTAAGTTCTATCTTAAGTGCTGTAATTTGAATAACTTTATTTCAGTAATTTATATACACTGTATACATCTGCTCAAGATCTATCCATCTAAATTTGGCCTGTAAAAATAATCTCCACTTAAATTCTTCGCTGCTTAGAAACTGAGATTTGGAATATATTAGATTAAATTTACGTATCAAAACTTGAGAAGTTGTATAAAAATTTTTGAGACCCAGAAAACTTTGTAAAAATTCAATACAGGCTTCTAGTTGTTATAGTTTTGAAAATCACAACAGTTTATTCAATGACTATGAATGTATGAATTTGAAGGGCAAGTTAAGAAATAATTGCTTCTGTACTTGGTAGCAATTGTAGCCCTCACTGGCATCTCAGAAAAACTCCTGAGTGTTGGATGTGGAAAAATAACTTTCCTTTTGACACCTGAAAGTAAATTTTAAACAACATGATGCTATGGGATTACAAATGTATTTTTAAAGTTTGTTCAAACCACTTTTTGGTAGAAAGACTGGTAACTGAATTATCTTTGGACACTTAACTAAAATCATGAACAGAATAACAAATTCTTCTAATCTTACTTTTTACTAGACAGAATACATAATACTTTATAGAATATCGTTTTATGTATATATATAAAATGGGCATTTCTTATCCTGAAAATTAATGGGGGTAATAAAAAATAGTCAAACTTTCAGTCCTAGTTTAAATGTCAGCTTGGTCGCTAGAAAAATTCCAATTCACTGGAGTGGCTTGGTTCATAGCCTAACAAAGGAGACCTGTACAGGCTTAAAATCATAATTTTGCAATTAAAAGCATATGGGTTATCTTTGTCCCCACTTGACACGCTGTGAGGGCCAGTGTCCCATACCCTGAATTGCATAAGCCATTTGTTCCCTTGGAACATTCCCTGAAGTATCATATTGTGGTCCTTTAAAATTTTCTATTCATTTCTTTTTAAACAATCTGCCTTAAAATTGCATTTGTCTATTTTGTTGTGTACACTCCAACAGTCCCTTGTGAAGCATATTTCACAGAGAAGAGCTGAAAAAATGGTAGAACAATGATGCTTGGTAAACACATTAAAAGAAACATATTGTTTTGTGTTGACTTTGGCTGGTATGTTTTTTTTCTCTAGCTCTCCCTCTGGACCCCTTTTGCCCTCCAATACACAGTAGCCTTGCTACTTTTCCCCAACAGCAGAATGACTTTGAGAATTTACTTTCTATGAGAGGAATTAAAATGGAAGTTGCAAGAAATCTTTTAGCCAAGGGCATTTTTCTGAAAGTATCAGTGTCTGAAGATAAGTAGCTTTAAATACAGCTGCTTCTTAGTGCTACACAAAGCTCAATGTCTCCAATTGCTCACATCTCTGTGGACCTTTTTTAAATTTTAGCTTTTGTTGGAAGACCAAAAAATGGAAAGAATAAACAATCCCACATTCTTTTAAAGTCTGCAACATCACAGCAGCCAGCATCCTGATGAAGGGTGGTCAAGGAAAGCACTAAGATGTTACAAAGCGTTTAAAAACAACCAGAACCTCAAGGTTTATTCTAGGTTTCCTCCAAAATTTGCAATTCTTAGTCTGTTAAAATATTGATTTTTCTGAATAGTCTGTGCATTCGCTTCTCTCTTGGGATGACAACAGGGACATCTATTTCTTCCTTTACTAAGATGTTCTACGCACTGCTTCAGGCTGTTGCATCTACTACTTGCTGTGAGAGGGAGTGTGCAGAAAGAAAAGCTGAGGGAAATACTGAAATGAAAACTTGTGGTGAGAGAAACCTGGAAGTCAGTGATCATGAAAGATACTAACATTGTCATTGCCTTTGAAAACATGATAGCAGGTTGTGTGTGTAGCACAATCTGTGTTGCACAAAAAGCCATTTGCATTGCATTTGGCATTGGTAGCACCACCTCCTAAAATGAAATACTGGGTTCTTTTTAATGTATCAAATGGACTGAGTCCACTTCCAGAGTATCCATGTCTCACAAGCTTTACAACAGGGTAGTAGGAAATTGCTCTTTTCTCCATTGCAGGAGGGAGAAGCTGAAACTTCTCTGAGGGACCCAAGAGCACTTCTGTGCTGTCCTCATTTGTATTCTTTTCTCTCTGTGTCAAGGAAATCTGTGTATTTCAGTTAGAAGGGAGCTGTGGAACATTACCTGGGAGATAGGACACCAGAACACACCATGGTGTGCTGTTGCCATGCATAAGGAGTCTGGGAGACTAGCTGGCTTGTCACAAATCAAATGAGAAACCAACACCTTGGAAAGGAATTTCTGACTTTTAGACTTAGGTCCTGATCATAGTTTTAACCATTAGTGTCAACAAACTGGAGAACAAACCAGAGCTCCTGCAACAACAAGGACATAGTTATACTTATAAACCGAAATCAGTGTGGGATCCTTTGACCAGAGGAGGTAGGAACGGGCTGCAAATTCCAGTGATTCGGTTTTTTTTGTTTTCCAGCATTTGAAAAGTACAACAGTAAATAGAACTGCAGAATCCTACTTCTCTACTTACCAGAGCATTAGGAGGCTGTTACCAGCTGCTGTAGTTACTGAGTTTAAAGCTATCTTGCCCCACCAGCATGCCTCAGCCATCAGCTTCTAGGAATTTATGTTTCCAGCAAAGGTGCAAATCCTGTTACTTCTATCCTATACACCACAGTCCATAAGAAAAATGAACTGGGAAACCTATCGAAAAAACCATTCAATAACATTATTAATATATGAGTGCTACCAACCTGGGGACAATCCAAATCGCTGCCATAAAGTTTTAGAGGTGGAAGACTCCATATAGCTCTTTCTGTGTCATCTCGTCCCTTAGGAAAAAAAGCAACAGCTATTAAGAATATAATCTAAAACTGTTCACAGGTCTGACTTCAGAAAAACAAACAAGCCAAAGACGTCATGCACAATTATGTAATTAGGATTCTGTCTGAAACTTGCATTATTCATTTCCATAAGAGAATTAGGCATTCATTACTTTCGTTACGCTCCATTCTGCTAATATGATTCATCATATATATTTAAAAATGAAGTCATTTAACTACTATTGGCCATAAACCATACTTCTAATAAAAATGAAGCCATTTAACTACCGTTGGCCATAAACCATACTGCTAATTACTCACTTCACTAATGTTCATTTGTCATCTAATTCTTTGATTTTTCTACATTAGTCTGTAACAAGTATAAAATAAAAGACCTTACTCTGATGCCAAAGGATATTTAGCTTTGATCACTGTAATCCATCAAATGTCCTAGTGAGTCGAAATGGAATCTGCAATCCTCTTAACAATTGTTATTGATTTGAAAATGGTGATATTTTGGGTTAGCCTCTGAGAAGTATCATTCTTCTCTTGTGTAAATACGGAGAGTGATCAAATACGTGCATCTGTATTCTCTCAGAGAAAATGATGTAAAGGCAGGAATAGATGGCTGTAGCACACAATTAACCTCGGGCAGGCTATAACATGGGAAGATATAATGCTGTATGGAACACTTATGCCCTATTAGCAATAACCAAGCTGATAGAATCGTTGCCGTAAATCAAATCTTAACCATCCTGGCCAATTACAACTCTGGCTGCAATGTGCAGTAAATGGATAGGACATAATAATTCTTTCTATTGTACCAGACATATCAAGATACAAATGTGCTTGACTGCATACTATTATCTTACAGCTGAGTCTCATGACAGTTCATACCTCATTCTGCAGCAAGATTTTAAGCAAGCATATGCTAAATGGTTTAATACAAGTTCAGGTGGTGACAAATAGCCCCCTTTTGCCAAAGAGATTACCAGCAAGCTGCTGGTCACATACAATGTTACTGTCTTCGTCACTACAGCCTGCAAAAGCACGGGAGAATGAGTGGACTCATCATCTATAGCTGGAATCCACGTCATGGATTGCTCATTTTACTGTGCAATTTTATTGTGAAAAAAAAAAGAGATAAAATTGATCAGTTGTACTTCATGTTTCTCAGATAATAGCTAAGTGCGGTTTGTTTGGCCTTCCAGCAGTAGAGACAGTAACACAGAAATCCAAATAAAGTCTCTTAAATCTCACTACTTACCTGTGACTACCATTCTCCAGCGACTGTCCTGACAGCTTAAGCCAAAGCTATTGCCATTTGCTATAATGAATGATGTATATTGGAAATGTGACATGTTTTCTAGTTTTGTAAAGTGATGTAAACCTGTATAAATGCATATTATCAGGTGCTGTCATTGCAGATACAGCATTAAGCATTGTTCTGAAAAGAATGGCAGAGTTAAAATTAACAGGCTGAATTTGTAGCCATGTAAGTTGATGCCATGGCATTGCCTTAATGCCCACTTTCCAATCATTACAGACTTTTTCTCTTTAATTAACAAGGCACAACAGTGAAAGGTTAATTATGGACAAGAAGATGTTTTTAATGTCCCTTAGAACTGTAGAATGTCCTCACTCAGTTGGAATATAAGCTCACCAGGATGCTCATATATAGTTACCAGTCACTTGTTTCTCAATAAGGCAGTTACCTTCGTTGGCTGAGTTAGTCTGTTTTCTCCTGGTTTTGCCTCTTGGCAACTCAGCAAGCAAAGCTCTGCTTTCTGGGAGACCATTAGCCAATTAAAGCAGTGGTCTGGCAAATGTACTGTGCAGAAATCACAGCCATATATTAATTATGCAGATCTGCTTAATGTTGTGCAATTGCTATAAACCCCCGTTCATTTCAGGTTTCTTATCAGCTGGGTACAACATTGATATCATGGTTGCCTCAACACTGACCCCATCCCTTCTCTATTTCTCCACTGGGTCACAGATGTTAAATGGGTTTTACTGGAAAAACAACTGCCATACAGACGTTAAGTGCACTATACCAGGTGAAGTGGGAATGCAGGGGCAGTTGTCGGAGAAGCTGTGTCATATCTGAGCTGCCAGCAATGGAAAGGGGCAAAACTGCAATGTCTGTATGGATATACTTTAATAGAAAAGGGAAGGGCATAGCCAAATGCAACTGGAGCAAATTCAAGAAGAGTCTGACTGATAAGAGTTTGAGCATGTGTAATGTTATTTTTATGATAAACATTCTGGCCAAACAAGCATTTGGCAGTTTTCCTCTGAGGCTGTTTTTTAATGTTGTTGTTGGCCTCAGTTTCATTAGCTTAAAACGTGTTGGTGGTTTTGTAAAAAAGCAATACCCGTAAATTACTCATGTATCATAGTTGTCACGGCGATAAATGAAGAGAGATTAATTAAATGTATATTCAAATGAACTCCATTGACTTTAAAGGTTTTTTCTAGGCTGGGGTTTCACTGAGGCTTCGGAGTGGTGTCATGGTGAGAGGAAACTTTTGTCTGGAAACTTCTGAAGTTTAAGTGTCTGGAAATACACGAGAAGGCACTGGAGGATTATGGTTTTAAACACAGCATCTGGGTGCCCCTTTGTGGGCTGTGCTGTTATTGCACTGATGAGGACTCTTACAAGATACCTGCAGGATTTCATTACCTATGATTATTGGTATCTGTCTGATGTTTATACACTTTGCAAAAACATGTCATTTTGAAATTACACTTTTGCTGCTTCAGTATCTTTACTGTCTCATTATGTGGTATAAACTATCCACCCGATATTCCAGTGCAGCAGAGTACTTTATTAAATTACAAGGCAGATTAATGTTATGAGTCATTTATTATCCACATTTGAGGCAAAACACAGCTACAAAAGTAGAAATATTATCGTGAGTATAAGGAAATGTAAGCAGAGACTAGAGAAGCAGGAACAGCTATCAGCAGATACAAAGAGTAATCTTCAATCCAGAAAAAAATGCAAACCAAACCAAAACAGAATCTTGGTGCTATTCATACCAGCGTGAGAGAAATAATAGACCAGAAAAAGGTCTAGCTAATGAATCTGTGCTTCTAAATACTTCTGAACTGTAATGTCTGTAACAGTTGTATTTATCACAGAATCAGAGTGGATGAGGATGGAAGGGATCTCTGCAGGTCATCTGGCCCAACCTGCCTGCTCAGGTAGGCCCACCTAGTTGCTCAGAACCATGTCCAGTCAGGTTTTGACTGTCTTCAAGGAGGGAGACTCCAGAACCAATCTGGGCAACCTGTGCTAGTGCTTAGTCACCCTCACAGTAAAAAAGTATTTCCTGGTGTTCAGACAGAGTCTCCTGTGTTTCAGTTTGTGTCCATTGCCTCTTATCCTGTCATTGAGCACTACGGAAAAGAGCCTGGCTCCATCTTCTTTGCACCTGCCCATCAGGTACTTATATGCACTGCTAAGACCCCTCCTGAGCCTTCTTTTCTCCAATCTGAGAAACCCCAGCTCACTCAGCCTCTCATATATCAGGTGCTTCAAGCCCTTAATCATCTTCATGGCCTTTCACTGGACTTGCTCCAGTATGTCCATGTCTTTTCTGTACTAGGGAGTGCTGAACTGGACCCAGCACTCCAAGTGTGTCTCACTGGTGCTGAGCATAAGGGAAGGGTCATCTACCTTGACCTGTTAATGCAGCCCAGAAGGCTGCTGGCCACCTTTCCTGTGAAGGTGCATTGCTGTCTCATGGTCAACTTAGTGTCCACTGGGACCCCCAAGAACCTTTTCTGTAAATCTGCTTTTCAGCTGGTAGACCCCCTGTGCTGGCACATGGGGCTATTGCTCCACAAGTGCAGGACCTGACATTTCCCTTTGTTGAAATTCACAAAGTTCTTGTTGGTTTCTTTCTCCAAGTTGTTGATGTTTCAGTGAGTGGCACCACAAAGGTCTGGTGTATCAGCCACTCCTTTTAATTTTGTATTGTCTTCAAACTTGCTGAGGCTGCACTCCCATTCATTAATGAATATATTGAACAGCACTCACTCTGGTATCAACCCCTGGGGTATTCCACTATTGATGACCTCTGGCTGGACTTGTTGCTGATCACAACCCTCCTCATACGGCAGTTCAGCCAGTTTTCAATCCATCTTACTGTCCATTTATCTAGACCATACTTTATCTGTTTGTCTGAGGATGTTATGGGAGATAGTGTTGAAAGCCCTACTAAAATCAAGATAAACAACATCCCCTTTTACTCCCTTCTCCACTGGCTTAGTTATTTCCTTGTAGAAGGCTGTGAGGTTGGTGAGGCATGATTTCCCTTTTGTAACTCCATACTGGCTACTTCTTCTTGTCCTTCATATGTCTGGACTTGTTTGTTCCAGAAAGAGTTTCTCCACCATGTTCCTGGAAACAAGATGAGGTTGACTGGCCATTTGTTCCCCCGATCCTTCTGGCCTATTTTGAAGATAGCAGTGACATTTGCTTTCTTGCAGTCCCCCAGCTGCCATGACCTTTCAGTGATAATTGAGAGTAGCCTCTCAATGGCGTCAGCCAGCTCCCTCAGCAATTGTGAGTGCATCCTATTGGGTCCATGTGTCTGTCCACTTTGTTTAAATGTTCCTTAGGCTGATCCTCCTATACACAGGGTAAGCCTATTTTTTCCCCAATTAAGACTGATGATTCATTGTGATCTTTCAGAAATAGGGAAAAAATAGACTTTGACTTGAAGAACAGAAGTCACAACAGATGAGACATACAAGGAAAGAATCATCTCACTTATGTCACTTTAGAACCAAAATTTAGAGTAAAGCATGCTGTTTAGCATTAAAGCGGATGACAGTGATAGGAACTGGCCTCACTTTTAATGTTTTCCTGTCTAGTCTGACATGTATTGACCACCAAAGACCTGTGTAAAAAGTTACATTGCTTTGTTCCACATAGAACAGCACCATAAAAGTTAAAAATACTCTATTTTATCTCATGCATGTGCTTTTGGAGATGGGGAAAAGAGGTTGTGGTTTGCAGAGGGAGAATCACAAGTTCCATCTCTGCCACTACAAAGTAATTGCCTCTGACGGTGGTGAAGTCTAGGGCTAATTTTGCAGGGAATATGTTCTTTTCTGGATTAAGTGTTCTGATAAAATAGAGGTTCTGCACCACTATTATTATTTAAGAGAATATTTCAAAGCATTAAATGAAAACAACCAGCAGTGGTTCTTAGCCCCTCTTTTTCCCAGTGTCTGTCATGGGCTGGACCACATTCCACTGGCCCACATCTCTGGCTGTGCCAACACTGTCACCATGGTTGTCCCCCACAGGATATTTCAGTATATTTCACTTCAGTCTGAGAGGAAAACAGACATAAAAAAAATTGCATTTCCAGTGAGACAGGTCATCTAGCTTTTTTTCAGGGGTTGACCTTTTCTCCATCCTACAAGTCTACCATCGTTGTAGTTGCCATTGTCATTAATTATCATCTACTATTTCCTCTTCATGATTACTTCTTTTCTCATTTTCTCACAAAGATCATATCATGGAGGCAAGGTGGAAATTGTATAAGACACCAATGAAAAGCTGAATATCAAGACACTGAAAAAGAGTCTTAATTATTTCAATAACAATTCAAGGAATCTGTACTTCATGGGAAAACTCTAGAGCTAGACAGTAGATGTTGCATGGTGGGACATCCCTAAAGCCCCACTTGCCTCCATAGTTTGGGTCCTAAACAGTGTGCATGGCAGGCAGTCTTCTCCTTCCTTATTTTATTAAATGATCGTTCAGTGGGTGTTATATGGAAACAGTTGCAGAAATGAACATCAGAATCTAAGACTGACTGCCCCAGATGAGTGCTGACACAGTACATTCCATGCTCTCTCTTCCTTTCTCTCTCATTTGTTGTTTATTAAAAATCCTTTACTCCTGTCAGTATTATTAAGCTGCAGAATCATGCTCCTTCTCTGTGTCTTTCTTTTCTCACTGCATTCTTAATATTTTTTCTGCCAAATGACACATCTTCAACTGGAGAAGTGCAGATACTCGCAATACAAATTCTACACTTAAAAGACTAGAGAAAAAAAATCAACATTGTCAGTTCCACTAGGTAGAAAGGTACCTAGCACACAGAGCTGCTAGAATTATTTTCTGGAGCCTGCCTGTAATAAACAAGTGCAAAAGACATACAGAGATTGGGGCCAGTGAAACTATATCACAACTTTATCATGGTGTTCTCTGGACATTGAAAGAAAACCCTTCAAACAAACTCCAGTTCTCCCATGCCCAATTCCAAATTCCTCTTTGTCCTGTGTATGAATTCCTTTTATCGCAGCTCCTGGCTCCACGTGGGCGTGCTGTACGGTGTCTTTCAGCTGGCTAGTCCTTGGCCTTGTTCTCAGCCTCCCTCTGTTAGCCTAGCTCCACTGCCTGCTTCCTTTTTTCCATTTAACTTTCTCAAGCAACAACAGCAGTTCTTGCTAGCTCCCCACAGGTCTTTAATAACAGTGCTAACTTTTGACTTGGTTCCCATTTTAAATGTTGCTGCAACAATAGCAGCAAGAATAGCTTATTTTTAATGGAAACTGTATTTATGTGGACAATGCTGGTTTTCCCATAGTTCATGGTTGAGAGTGTAAATGAAATTTTCAAGTTTTCTATGTATTGTGTAAAATGATTCAGAGCCTTGTTTATCCTTTTCTCACTGAAACAGATATAACTGAAAGAACAAGGGTTCAAAGTCAACGAGTTCCTCTTGCATGAATCTCCAGCAGCACAGCTGTGTACTTAGCTTTATAGAGAGCAGTGTCAATGAAATTAGATAAAGAAGTCCATCATAAATCAGATTCTCAAAAAGTCCCGGACACAATGTCCACGAGATATAACATCTCAAGAGAGAGCAACATGTTTGCCTTCAGTACAGAATAAGCCTTTGATCACAATCACCACTGTAGTGTACCTGAAACACCTTTGAAGAATAAAAAGAAATTATTATCTGGAAGTTAATTCACCCATGGTGGAACTGGGAGAGTTGGAACACATGTAAGGAAATTAATTCTTAGGCAGATTACTGAATCTATGCTCAGCTTTAGTGCTCCATTTATAAAATGGTGACAAGATTTTCTGGTCTGTCAGGAGTGTCATTAATCTATATTGATAAAATGATGAAGAATAAAAATTTGAAGTAGAATTTAGTTGTACAACCTGCCTTTATACAGTGTGACATGGTATTTTAAGCTCCAGAAGTGGGTCCAAGTGAACCTTATGAGGTTCAACAAGGCCAAGTGCAAGGACCTGCACCTGGGGCAGGGCAACCCCTAATATCAATGCAGGATGAGAGATGAAGGGATTAAGAGCAGCCCTACCAAGACAGACTTGGGTATACTGGTGGATAAAAAGCTGGACATGAGCTGGCAATGTGCTCTGGTGAGACCACATCTGGAGCACTGCGTCCAGCTCTAGAGTCCTCAGCACAGGAAAGACATGGACCTATTGAAGCAGGTCCAGAGGAGGGTCACAAAAATGATCAGAGGGAAGGAACACCTTTCCTATGAGAAAAGGCTGAGAGATTTGGGGCTATTCAGCCTGGAGAAGAGAAGGCTTCAGGGAGACTTTACTGAAGCCTTGCAGTACTTAAAGGGGGCTTGCAAGAAACATGTGGACAAACTTTTTAGCAGGGTCTGCTGCAATAGGACAAGAGCTAATGGTTTGATACTAAAAGAGGATATATTTAAACTAGATAATTTTTTTTTTTATCATGAGGGTGATGAAGCACTGGAACAGGTTGCTCAGAGAGGTGGTAGATGCCCCATCCCTGGAAACATTCAAGGTCAGGTTTGACGGGGCTCTAAGCAACCTGATCTAGTTAAAGATGTCT
Source organism: Egretta garzetta (assembly GCF_000687185.1). Classification (NCBI taxonomy): domain Eukaryota; kingdom Metazoa; phylum Chordata; class Aves; order Pelecaniformes; family Ardeidae; genus Egretta; species Egretta garzetta. The sequence goes on from NW_009260669.1 coordinate 1,874,958, forward strand.
CTGTTTATCGAAGGGGTTTGGACTAGATGAGTTTTAAAGGTCCTTTTCAATTGAAACTATTCTATGATTCTATGATTTTAGCTCTTGTTCACAGCCTTCTTTTAAGCAAATGTTATATAGCATGCTTTTTTTTTCTTTTTTTTTTTTTTTTAATTGCATCTAGATTCTCAGATAGAACTTGAAACTCAACTGAAACCATGCCTGGTTTTTATGCCTAACATAGGTGCTACCTCATAGAATTTTTAGATAAAGACTCTCAGACAGGAAACCCCGCTCAGACGAATTTAATACAAACATTTGAATGCCTTACTCAGCTGTCTCTGCAGGAGATCCAGACCTCTTAATTTGCTACTTGTCTCCCTCTTCACAAGAACATCCAGTTTAATTGGCTTCTGGCGGTTTAGGAAACCGTGCAGAAATGTCTGGCATCTCCATCCTCTTGGGAGAAAACATAGCTAACACTTACCGAGAGCATGTTTAATGGTATGGCGCATGCCAATGTTGTGTTGCCTTTACATAATTGCCCAGAAGCCAAATCACTCACCCAGGAAGTGAGAGCGTTCTACACACTCACAGGGACTGAGCTCAGATGGCAAAAGGAGGATCTAGACATGGATTATGCTGGTGAAAGCCCTCTGCCTGCACGTGTTGAGGGTGATGTAAGGTTTCAAACTCACTTTCCAGCAATGTGTATTTTTTATTAAAGCCTTGATGGGTAGATGCCCTATCCCCGGAAACATTCAAGGTCAGGCTGGACAGGGCTTTGAGCAACCTGATCTGGTTGAAGATGTCCCTGCTCATTGCAGGGGGGTTGGACTAGGTGACCTTTAATGGCCCCTTCCAACCCAAACTATTTTGATTCTATTGATTGATACCAAATCAATCCCCAGGTCAGGGACTAAATGTTTCTCCTTGCCAGTTGTTTTCAGGCCTTTTGTTCTCTCCCTGTCTGTTGCACAC
>NW_009260669.1:1875941-1935148 GCF_000687185.1 Egretta garzetta
CAGCAGGAAGGAAGAAGGTGTTTTTACTCAGGGTGTGCCATCGTGCTTAAGGCTCTCCTCTGAGATGGGAATAGAAAGGGTTACTTCCTCAGGCTAATAAGAATCAAAGAAGACCTAGATGACTTGGTGCATATGTGAGAGCTGAGAAAAGCTGCTACTTCATCAGATGAAGGTAATTGTAGCCTTTACTTTTTCTGTTTCTTTGAACATCTCCAGGGAACTTAAGCAGAACAGAGACAGCTATCTATCTAGTCAGGATTGCATTAGAGCTCCCATCTTCACAGAGCAGGCAATTCAGAACAGTCATGGGTGAGGCTGCAGGGAGCTTTAAGCAAACTAGGGAAGTACCTAAGGAGCAATGAGACCTATGTGGTTAGGCAGAGCGAGATTGCTGTCTTGCAACGCTCTGGGTCTACTCCCAATTTGAGAAGATTCTTCTGCATTATTTTGTGAAGTAGCGATGCATTTAGCATATTACTTATTATGTCTTTTCAAAGATAGCACTCTCTGGTCACTAACATGACAACTAATTCAACTGTTCACTTTCTTACTTTACGCAACAAGTGAAATAATAATGATAATAATAACAATAATACAGAATACATCTTTCGAAGGTATATTGTGGTGGTTTGACCCTGGCTGGATGCCAGGGGCCCACCAAAGCCGCTCTATCACTCCCCTCTTTAACTGGATAGAGGAGAGAAAAGTAGATCGAAGGGCTCGTGGGTCGAGATAAGGACAGGGAGAGATCATTTATCAGTTACCATCATGGGCAAAACAGACTCAGCTTGATGAAATTAATTTAATTTATTATCAAACAAAATCAGAGAAGGAGAGGATAAAAACTGCTGAATCTTAAAACACCTTCCCCCCACCCCTCCCTTCTTCCTGGGCTTAACTTCACTCCCAGTTTTCTCTACCTACTCCCCCCAGCGGCGCAGGGGGCCGGGAATGGGGGCTGGAGTCAGTTCATCACATGTTGTCTCTGCCACTTCTTCTTCCTAGGGGAGGACTCTTCCCCTGCTCATGCGTGGGGTCCCTCTCACTGGAGACAGTCCTCCACGAACTTCTCCAACGTGAGTCCTTCCCACAGGCTACAGTTCTTCACAAACTGCTCCAGCATGGGTCCATAATTTCCACGGGGTGCAGTCCCTCAGGAGAAGACTGCTCCAGCGTTGGGTCCCCCGCGGGTTCACAGGTCCTGCCAGCAAACCTGCTTCGGCATGGGCTCCTCCTCCCACGGGTCCACAAAGTCTTGCCAGGAACCTGATCCAGCGCAGGCTTCCCATGGGGTCACCGCCTCCTTCCTTTGGTCATCCACCCACTCCGGTGGGGGGGCTACAGGTGGGAGTTGACCCACAGCGGGTTTTTTTTTTTTTCCTTCTTAAATATGTTATCACAGAGGTGCTCCCACCGTTGCTGATTGGCTTGGTCTTGGCCAGTGGTGGACATGGGGAAAACTTCTAGCAGCTTCTCACAGAAGCCACCCCTTGCTACACAAACCCAACACATATATGGCTAACCAAAATCTGCTTTCATATATTCTGGCACCACGGAGTCAGCTGAAAATGCAGTGGGGAATCAGGCACAGCTTATATAAAAATTGGAGACACAAACTCTAGTTTGAGAATCTGCAAAAAGGTTGGGTTTGTGTTTTGTTTCAGCCTTTTCTCTTCATTTTTTTTTTTTTTAAATGTGCTAACGCTAACAAATTCCCAAATGCTTAAAACTTAATCATCATCAGTAGCTGAGTAGAAGACTGAAGGACAATTGTAGCAGAGCTGTTTATCTGCTTGGATAGGATTCATTTCCTCAGCCCTTATTTGACACAAAAACAGATGTACCTCTGTCATTCCTCTGACCTCTGTGGCAAGATGAACAGCTCGGCTGATACATTTATTGATCAGAGAAAGAAGCACTCCATGGGAAATAAGCTATAGACGCCTTGCTGTGAAATAGAAGATTTAACATCTGTCCCATGCAGATGGTAATTAATCTTGAATCTGTAATGCCCACAATTGCTTGGTTGACAACATTACTTTCTTAATCTGGGAGCACGGATAAACAAATGTATTGGATTGCTCTGTGGGTAACGTTTTATGAATGTGTTATAATTTCATATGCAACACATAAATCAGATAGATTTCTCATCTACATTGCTAATTGTGTTTATTATTGGAAATGCTTCTCATGTTGCTTGGTATTCACTAACCGGTTGATTTCCCACTGTTGAAATCCCACACTCATGTAGGGATTCAAATCTTTACTGCTGCAAATATTTTAGGAACTATTAAATATCCTCCTAATTCTAGTTACCTGGTAGCTAGGTGCATGCATATAAAGATAGCTTGAGTATTAATTTTTATTTTATTTTATAGAGTCTGAAAATATGAAATATTTTTTATTGTCTAAGTAATATTTGGGTTATGAGATATTAATGTTTGTTTTTATATCCCTTTCTGCCCTGCTACAGCTTTACTCGTTGCACCTCTACATTGCTACTTTGCATTCTGAAACAGAATTCCTTCCCTGTATCTTCTTCTACGGATTTATTTAGTAGATCACTGTAGATATATCTACTTTCTTGGCAGGATCCTAGCATTTCCAAATATTAATTTCTCAGTTATTGTCGTACATGTAGTTTACTGTAACTAGAGCAGCTACTAGGGTACAAAATGTTGAAGTTGCTGAAACTAAGCTCGTAGTCTGCAGCAAAAAAGATCTTCCAGAATCAGGGATGCTTGCTGTAACTGAATCTATGTCTCAAAACTTTACCTGTATAGGGGGGATTTTGAAAATATTGCCTGAATCTGGCTAGACTCAGAGGTTTCAAGACATAACTATCTGATATGAATTACATGCTAGTTTAGGTATGTAATAATTCATGTGTGAATTTAGAATCCAAACAATGGTAAATTGGTGGTTCCTTCTCCGATGTATGTCAGTAGCCGGAGGGAACTGGATAGCTTGTGCAGAGTTAATGCTTAGAGTCCTGATAGAACAGCATGATATTTGAATTAAATCACAACCCTCCTACTCTACTGTAGGTTGCTTGACATTAGGGTGTAAGGGGAAGAAAGAAAGAAGGAACTTTCTCTTCTTGAGTTGTGTAGGCAGCGGTTCTTCTCCCACTGTTTTCTCCTCTGTACTGGCACTGGGAGGGCTTTACCTCATATTTCTGCCTGCACCACAAGCAGCATCAAAACACAGTCCAACAACAATAATTAATTTCATCTTGGCCTCTAAGCAGGCACCAACAGATGTCTGAAGCTTTTGATTTTCAGTCCTAAGTTAAAACTCTTTGAAGTCAACAGAAAGACTGCCATTTATTTTAATGGGCTCTGAATCAAGCTTTTAGTCACTTAGCAATGATGGGTTGATTTAAACTGGCCGCTTGCTAATGGAAGAGCTTGCATTCATTACAGTACTTTGAATGAAGCTGTTCCCCAAAACATTTGCTCCTTGTTTTCCAACGGGAAGATGTAGATTCTAGAAGGTGGTGTTAAATCTGGTCTGACACAGAATTTGCTGTGCCTCCACATTTGTATTATTCTGACTTTAAAGTGTAAGTTATTGGTAGAAATTAGGAGCTGATGGCTTTTGTTGTGAGCATTTCCAAGCATAAAGACTGTACTTAGATGGTTTTGAAACATTTTGAATTGAGTCATCAATCTTTTGAGTAAATCTTGAAGCAAAGTTTGCCCTGGCTTCTAATAGCCTAGGACTTTTAAAATTTATGTTGCAGCTGTAGCGATCATCATTAAACTCATCTGTAAGTTTTCTAGACTATGCTATTTTTTTGTAGAGTAGACAAAACATCAGCATGAATTATGAAATTACATCAGCTCCCTTACGCAATGTTCTCTAGTCTTGTATTTCAACTGATGGAGAGCTTCTACGGGATTTGTGGAAACAGGTCGTGTCACTACATACTTCTAATAACACAAAATCAGGGAATCAGAATTCTACTAAATAAAAAACAGAGAAGAAAAATGGTACTACAGCTAGTAAATCACTGTAGCAGCAAAAATATAATCAGATTTGTAGAATTATTCTCCAGCAAAGAAGCTGAAACTCCTCAATAGAAATTCTGGTTCCATTATTTTCATAACAAAACTGCTCCCATCTTTTGTTTTTAATTACTCTTTATGCTGCTATTTCTTGTTAAATTTTACTGTAAGAAAACCAAAATGTTTCTCTTTCCCCAACTTGCCTGAATATTCCTGTTGGAAAGAGCTGTGCTCATAGATTTAAGAATAAGCAAATAAACAAAATTGCTTAATTTTTCATGGTTGTATCAGACTTCATTTTTTAAATTTACTATTTCTGAGCACTTATGACAATAAAACTCAATAACAAAAATGTCTGCAGAGGGTAAGCATGAAAAGATGTGTGAATACGACCAAAATGAATTTCTGCTAATATTAGAATGACTGCTGCTAGGACAGAAATAGTAGCTGTGTCAAGCTTCACAGAGTAAAACACCTGGAACTGCTAATTTAGAGGATGGCTATTCAAATTGCCATAAGCAGGCTGGTGTGTAGATTTGAAGTCAATTAACTACTCTGCAGTAGTTCTCCATGTGCAAGACTTTAAATTGTTGTAAATTTGGTGGATTACTTTGCAATGAATGCTAAATCTCTTTTTCAAAGTTTAAGATTTACTCTGGAAAATTTACTATCGAAAATGTAGCATCCTGTAAATCCAAAGCATCACTTGCTCGTGGTAATTTGTTTCTGAGTCCATATTATCATAACCGTTATACATCTGGAAGAAGACACTGGAATTTATAATTTTCATGCCTGATCATGAGAATTGAATTGTCAGTAAATATCCAGAATATTACATTCATTAATTTGCTATTTCAACCTCCAATTAACTGTACATCCCTCTGTTTTTTCCCTATTGACATCTGTTGCTTATTGTAGCTAATTTAGAAGCAAGATCCGTAGGGTAAGAACCTGTCTTTTTTTGTTTGTCTGTAAAGTGCTATGAAGCCATGGGAATAATGTGTTGTCTTTCACAGTAGCTGACCCATGATATGTCAGATGAAGGTTAAAATCATCCATAATATGCCAGTGTCTGGGATGCCTGACAATTACTGTTTTAGAGGTTATTCATCTCCAGCAGTACACTGAATTAGCACACAACTAGCAGAGAAGTTGGACAAACTTTAATTTCCTCATCTCTGCCCATATACAAACTATGGTGGCAGCTCTGCAGACTGATGTCATTTTTCACTATGTGCAGACAATACAAGGCTTTCCAGAAAAATATATCTCAGAAATCCCACAGTTTTGATTATGTGAATATTCTGGACCCAGAGAGAGATGGCCTGTATTAGTAAGACAGACATTAGTTTTATTTTCTCCTGCCAGAGCCTTACAATGCAAATACCACAGAAGCAGCCAGCATGACTTCCAGATACCAGAGGGAAGGATCAGTGGGACTGAGAAAAGAATGCTTTAGAGTATTAATTAAAAGATGGAGATAGTCACGCTGCTTTGCCTCCTGGCTCTTTGGTACACGTTTTCCAGTTTTAGAAAGCCAAAAAGTGCTGAGCTGCAGCTAGCTTGACATACTTGCCTGGGTATAGACACAGGATTCAAATCCAGACTTACCTAGCAGGATCACCGTTCACTGTGTAGAACACCCTTAGACATTGGTTTTGCCTGAGCTCTGGAGCACCCTTGAATGGTGCTTTAGCATTAGCCATGTGGTTCTTTCAGAGTCTAGAAAAATAGGAACTATAATCTATTTCACCAACAGTTTCGAAGCTAATGCTAACGTTTGCACAACATGGAATCTTTAAGTAAAAAGCAAAGTCAGACTGAAGGACAGTAATGTGGCTATCCATGGCAAGGAGATCTGGAGATAGTGGTGCTCAGCACTGTTCCCGGAGCCCAACTATTTCATCTAGCAGCGTGTCAGACATGGTTATTATCTACATGGCACCTGTGGAAACTGCAAAAAAAAGGATTTTAATTCTGAAATACTGAAGATAAGGTGAGGCATGAGGAATACTCCCATCTGCCTTTTCCAAATACATATGTTCAAGGAGATCTAGGATTTCACTCCTCTTGATATTTCTGGGTTACAAAGAAAATAGAAACACTCAAAGCATCAGAGTATGTATTTCTCCCTGCAGATAGAGTGAAAATAGACACAATATCTACAATGTAAGCATCACAAGCAAGACCCTTCGTGAGGTTAAATAGGCATTATGCTAATGAGCTGAGCAGAGTTTTTCAGTTTACAACAGTACAGCTTAGAATCGGCAAGTTACTGTAAATACTTTTTATTTCACCTACTATGGGAATAAACCATCACATATTGCTTATTTGTTCTGATTTTTCTTTCTAAATCTGCACTATTCATGTGTACAGTAACAGAAGTATATAAAGTAATATGATTTATTCTAGAAAATTGATTTTCCCATTTCCTTCAAGCTTGGTCTCAATATCTCATTGAGACTAGATTCTTCCTAGCATTTACTTGAACCAAGAATATCCTATCTGCAGTGTTTTTGCCACCAAAATCCTCTTAGCAAATATTTTACAGTTTTCTGTAAAACCTACACTCTCATTCTCAGTGGTCCTTTACGTAGACAGTTTCTTCAGTGGCAAGATCAGTCCTTGAACATAGGAAGACCGAGGCATAAGCCAGCAGGAACAGAGTCTAGAAGAGGAGTTAGTATTTTATGAATCATGGAAATATGAAATACAGTGACTTTATCCTATGCATTTAATTAGCATGTATGTACCAATAACATCCTAAATTCGCTTTTATCATCAATATAGGCAAGTAAGTGCCTGTGAAAGTAAAAATTCCTCTTTGTCTAAGTTTAGGTTCCTAAAAATAGGTGGCTTGAATTCTAAGTAGCAATCACTGAGCTTTGTCTTTCCTGTACTTTTTTTTTCCATCCAAGAAGTCTGCATCCAATGTAATGCCTATTTCAATGCATTAAAACACTATGTATTGGAATTTACATTTATTGCCAGTACTTCGTGTTTTCATTGTCTGCTTGGTTGCTTTCTTGCATATATGTGTTTTGTTTTATAACCCTTAAGGAAAAAATTGCTGGTGGATTATAAAGTTCTGGTCTTGTATTACACTATTATTACTGGAATGTGTTGTTTCATATTATTCTTTCAAGATGAATCATGCATGCTGATTAATGAAAACAAGACTTTGTTGATGTTATTTAATCTTTAAGTGGGTATTGATGAGAACTGACAAGAAAGACTTTGAAAAGTCTTGTTAAGAGCTGTATTTATGCAGTTTTCCATTGTGTTCCTCTCATATGGTGTTCAAGTAGTGGTGTAGTAATGATGTACAGCAACCCTCATTAAATATTGTCATAGAAAGGGGGAGCCAGGTTATGATGAGTAGTGGAACAATGTCACTAAAGCCTTGTAGAACTAACCTCACTTTCACAACACAATTGTTCTTTCTTGTAAAAAGCCATAAAGCAGGGACACCAATTGGCTACTTAGTCCCTCTTCCTCCCACACCAAAAACCCCCCTTTTCCTCCTGCTTCCAGTGTTGAAAGAATCTCTGTGACCTCAAAGTGCTAAACTGTGTATTTCATACTCCTGAAGTGCCCAGAAATAGAACACTCTTCTGTAAACAAATACGAAGCAACTTGCATGAGATCATTGCCCTCCTCAGAAGGAAAGCTGATGTGCCCTAATGAGCACTCTTTAAGTGCATTGTTCTGCACATTCTCAATATTTCAGATGCCGATTTTCAAATGAAGCACCCAAGGCAATATGCTCAAAAATAAATCAGCATTACAATGTTTTCTGTATTGAAATTGTTATGGAAGATCAGATGGGCATGCTATATTGTAAATGGCTTGAATTAAAACCTGTGTCAATAAAGATAATAATACTGAATCATAAGTCTTCAACATATTTATAAGGGCTATATAACAATGCTCACAGTCATGGCAATTCCACCTTGGTCAACAAAAAAGTTATCAAAATGAAATCTGAAGCTGGCCAGTGCATGGCCTATAATTCAGGAAACAAATGTGCAGGATGCGTGAAGTCATTCATGGCAGAGTGCTGCACAGAGCTTGACCAGAAGCTATAGAAATGCTTGCTGGAAGCCATTCCACATGAGAAAAGGTTCTATGACATGACAGCCTGACATTACCAATATATCAGGAGCTCAGTGGAAGTAAAGGACTTTGCCCTGCAAGAAGTGCTAGGCTGTCCATTCGTGAAGTGTTTTGGTGTTTCAGGCCAGTGTGAATAAAACAAAAAAGCCTTGGTTTTTTGCATTAATGAGCAATTCACTGCCAATGTCAAAGAATTCCACGTTGTTCTTGGAATGCACACTTAGAAGGAAAAAAGGCCCCAAAAAGAAATCTATCAAAAAGAGTGTCTGTAAACATTGATCAGACTGTAGCCACTTTAAATATATGGTCTGTATATAGAAAATTTCCAGAGGTGCTTAGGTCATTGTGTGGTTTGTCCACTTTCTTAAAACAAGTAAATTTTTCACAAAAAAGTGTCTGATGAATACAACGGGCTTTATAAGCAGAGAAAAATTCTCTTTTGCTCTTCAGAAAGAAAGAAGTGCAGTTGGGAGACTAGATAATTCAAGAAATATGAGCTGATTGGAATTCATCCCAGCACAGTGACTGGGAATGATTATTACTTGGTAGCTATTCAGGAGTTTATAAAAAGAAAAACATTCAAAGGTTCTTTGGGTGTGTTATGATATATATATATATATACATATATATATATATGTATGTATCTGGTTGTTTGTAGAAAATTAAAATTCAGTGATCTAAGTGTGATCAGATCTGAGGCATAGTTGTGGGTTAACTACAGATGCCCAATGGACTGACATCATATTTTATAGTATCACTTTCATGATATTCCAAGCTAGTGAAACAGAGTCACTTTTAGAAGAAACAAACAATGCTAACAGATTGTGGGAAAACCACTTGAACATGCCACCAGGACCGGAATGTTGCAGAATTTAGGATTGTAGCTGCCACTGAACTAGAAATACTTGGCTACATCCAAGGTAATTAAATTGTACAATTCCCACAGTCTGTGCATTTCTAGTAACATTAATTTAAAAGCAGATCAATATCCAGAGAAGAACTCACTTAAAGTACTGTAAGAAGCTATTTTGGAAGTATGAAAAATGTCCACTCCCTTTAGATATTCCATCGCAGTTCAGACGATAAGCATCTTATACCAGTATTTTCTACTAGAATATAAAAAGCCTAAAAATTAAATGACAAGGGTCTACTCTATAACACCTCAAAATCAGCAAAAAGTTTCTTATTGATTGTGAAGGCTTTGGGTCTGGACAGCAGATTTTGTACAGGATCAAGAACTTAAATATTTTTCTTTCTTCATGTCTGTTTGAACTAATGTGAATGAGACCAGTTTTGCCCATTTCTGTGAGCACAGCATTCGCACAAGAAAAGGGTAGATTCTTGACTTAGAATAAGACTCTTGTCCTTCATGTTTCCGGTGTATATGCTGGTGACATTGTTTCTTACGTATATGGATATCTTCTTAAAGCTGGAATTGATAGAAGAGAAAGATCTGACGTGATTTTGGTATTCTTAAAAGGTAAAAAGACATCCTCAAGAAGGAGTTCAAGAAAGAGGTTTAAATGTAAAAATTAAAATTATTCAATTTCAGACAAGTACTAGTGAAGGACAACACGTAGCAAGTGCCAAAATTCAGAGGTTGTTGTCAAAATGAAATGTCCTGGATGGAGCTGAAATAACAAAATTAATATATCAAATCCAAACTCAATTCTCACATGTGGGTTATATCAAGGAAAAATGAGTTTTGACAGAGGAGGTTGACGATTTTGTGATTGCTGGTCACTAGAATACTCTTTGAGCTTATTTGAATGCAATTTGGCACACAGCTATAGATGACCTACCTTGTTTTAGTGACTGCAGTGGCTTCCTGCTAAGTATAACGGTATGAAGTAGCAAAGATGAAATAAGGCAATTTTTTGGATCCTAATCAGAGCACAGCATGTTGATCACAGAACTGGCATCTGAGTTCTTTGCCCTGTATAATCTAATTCCTTCCTTTTGTCTTGTTTTTGGTTTTTTGGTTTTTTTTTTTTTTGGTTGTTTGTTTGTTTGTTTTCTGGCTAATTCAAGGTATACCTCTGCCACAAGTTTTCATGTTTATTTTAGCCAACAGGGCACTATCCAGATCATTCCAATCTGTTTACTCTACTTCAGTATACTTTAAGGATCAAACAATTTAATTTAATTTTCTTTTGAAAGCAATTAGAATGAATACTTTCAGTCCTGTGTCAATAGGATATGTCGGTAGGATATGAATTAAGAAATTAACATTTTTGAATAGAGAACAAGTTGCATTCCAATTTTTCTGTGCATCTGACAAAATAAAATAAGATTATTTTAGAGGTGCATAAATACCTAGTGATTAAAAACTGAAAGGGATTTAAGGACAAATATTTTCTCAGATTCAGCTTTTCTCCTTTTTTGTTTTTTTAAATATATATGTATGTATTTCTTTGACTGTAGGATATTACTTAGTCTTCAGTGTTGGCCTGATCCTGTACTTTTGGAGCATGACAATTATGAGAAACCCACCATACAGTGTACTTTCTATCAGCTTGTAAATTTTACCTTTTAACTTTAAAGGAAGTGAACTGGCTGAGTTTGAACAGCCCATTTTGTGTTCATTCAGCCAAAAGTAATTTTACGACATGGAGTGGTGAGAAGATTAGGTAATTTGTCCTAGTTAGTGTGTATTGCACTGCATTCTAGGGGATAAAAATCCTCAACAAGCAAAGCAACATGATTTCTTCAGCCAACTTCTTTTCTGCATGTATCAGAGAATCTAAACATGCCACACCAGAAATATTCCTGCTCTGACAGGCTTTTAGATCCACATCGGATTTTTATGTAGATTAATTGCTTAGTGAAACTGCTGGATATGTACATAAGTACAAATCTGATACTTTTCTTAAATACCCCTGTCGCCACTGGTCAATGTAAATGACAGATTCTTTGCTACCTCTCATTCATTAAGGAAATACCAGGTGCAAACATACAAACCTAGCTTGTAAAGTCAAGTCATACGGATCACATCTTGTTTAAAATCCATGTCAGCCACGATGGGAGCTGTTCTGTTCACAGAGGGGTATAGCGAGGCAGTTGGGGTGTTGAGGAAGGGGCTGCACAGCAGCTGGAGAATTTTCCACCCTGTGACTTGTGGTGCAAGCCACTAGCCCCACGAGGCACCCAATACGTCACCCTCTAAACAACGCAGATAACGAAACTGCGGTTTGATAACTGAAGACAACAAAGGAAAAGAACTAAAGAGACTGAATCTGTTTAGGCATGGAAGGAGTACGACCCTCCCTTCTGTATTTTCTGAGTTACGAAGCTGTTGTCATGGAGCACTACAGTCACTGAAATAGGACTTAAATAGCTGGATTTGTGCTGTCCAGGATCACAAGGAGGACAGTGTTAAAGTCTGATATAACAATTTAAAAATCCCATGGATTTCAGAAACACTTTTAAGTAGGTGCAACTGAATGTACTCCTTAGACACCTCAGGTTTTTTTTTCCTGCCATATTATTTATGGGGTTTTGGGGGTGGGTTTTTTTTTTTTTTTTTGTTTTGCTTTGGGTTATTTTAATTATTATTATCCCATGACCATGATTCTGACCAGTAAGAAATTTTGCATGTTATTGTAACACTGTTCCTGTGCACTAGTCAGACTCCTTGGTTTGCTGGGAAGTGTGGGTCTAAATATAACCGGGTTGGCAAGCCTGTAGCTATTGAAACAACTTACATGCAGATTCAGTGGCAGGGACAGGGGAGTCTGTGAGGTTCCCAGCACAAGTCAGTCAGGGATGCCGTGTGTGCTCATGCCACCCTCTTCATGCAAGGGGGAATGCTTTTCAACACCACTTTGCAAATTGCTTCCCTTGTCTGTCCATGTGGCTCCTCAGCGCGTGAAGCTTTTGACAAGTATCTCTTAGGGGTCAGTGAGGCTGACCAGCCATAGTGTACATGAACAGTGTACACAACTCTTTCAGCTATGCTTTTTCTTCTGGAAATGCTAATAAATGAAAGACCTTATAGGGAATTTAAACTGCTGTGACTCCGTCTTTGTTTCTTTTGGAAATTAACTTTTAAAAACTGTTAGCCAATAAAATATTGGCAGGATGTTTGAGCTGTTTCATTTCATAAGCGTCACTAAAATATTGTTTTTAATAAACTCTGTATTTACTGCTAGAAGTCCTGTAAAAATTATCTGCAGATTTGTCTGCCTTCTATGGAATACATTAATGTCTATCACTTTGTGTGTACCCATTAAAATTTTATAGAATAGCTAGTGCAAAAAGCTCTTTAAATCATTGCAAGATGTTGCCTGGTTATTTTATGTTGATACACTAAATATAATTGTAGAGAAGAAAGAATGCAACTCACGGTTGAATATTTAAGTCAAAGTAACAGATCTATAAAACACAATTCTTTGATTGAGACAGCAAAAATTAGCAGTCTAATAATATTTTCCTTTAAATATGAGTAATTGTTTGGTATACGCAGCAAATGCTGTTAGCTGTAGTACATTGGAGATTTTAACCTAGTAGTTGTCTGGGTTATGGCTGATGATAATGAACAAGCTGTAAAATAATGGTAAATAGCCAAAAATTATGAAAAAGACATAGAAAAATGTTAGTAGGATTCAACTACGTCAAAGTGAGTTCTTCACTGCAAGTACTTATCTTTCATATTGACGATTAAACAGCACACAATAAATTAGAGGTAAAATAAACAATTGCCTGCTAGAAATGGCCCAGTACAACCCTATTGGATTTTGAATTAGGCCATGGATTTCTGAAAATTTCACTAATTCCCAGCTTAGAGTTTATTTGGTTTGGATTTTATACGCTACCTTCATTTTGTTCAGGTCTTGATTTTGCATGGGGTTGTAAAATTTCTAGAGGATCACTTTATCACAGAAAAGGGATTTGGTGCTGAAAAAAAAAAAAAAAAAGAAAGTCTGCCAGCTATGATATTTCCAATTCTTTCAATTCTCCCTTAAAATCCACTTATTCCTTTCTTACACTCTCCCTTCATCTGCCTTGTACCCTGCCTACACTACAGTTTGTTCTGTATGTCTCTCTTGGCGTACCTACAACACTACTACATGGCAAAAGAAACTTGAGCTAAATCCTCAAAAGAGTTTTAAACTTAAGTTTAAATTCCAGTACAGTATTTTTTCTGTGCACTTTTGTTTATGGGAATTTAATGCTGAAGCGTTAGGTACGTCTTACACAAGAATTTGGTGCTTAATTAGAGCTTCATAGAAATTGACCTGTGAGCGAGGAGACACTTGAGTTCGCTACAAAGCAAGCTGAGGGAAAGGGTAATACTGAAGGACTGTCCCTCAAAACACCTAACTGAACTGGAGCAAGTTCTTCCTTCCATTTAAGATTTGCAGATATGGACCCTTTCTGAACTGAGGCAATGATATCAGGTCAGTCCTGGATCACAAAAAGAAAATAAAAACCAAATAAAAATGAAGGAATGGAACTGCTGGTAACAGTCTGTCAGCTGATCAAATTCAGAGATGCGAGAGTGAACTTCAGGTACTTCTTCCTCTGTGGAGGGTAGAGAAAAAGAGGCTTTTTACACCCAAACCAACATTTTTTCACACAACAAAACAAACCAGAAAGAATTCTATGAATAGAAAGAATGTCACAGTTCATGTATATGTGGTGCTATTAGGAAGCCTGCTTTCCTTTCTTAGGTTAAAATGGTACTTCAAGGCACAGAAAATGCAAATTGACAGCTCCCGAAAGCAGGGGAATCATATAGGCTATTTATCCATCAATAATAGGAAATCTTGCCATTGCAGAGTCACTGACGCTTGATTTTTACTTTTGTTAGAAACACAGGTATTAGTTTTTCTAAAGACTTATTACTGCAGGAGATGGCACATTTTCACACTATAAATCTCTATCTTTGCTTACGCTTTGTATACTGCTTTAGTCTTGACATATTAATTCAAATACCTCATCTAAAAGTCTAATACGTAGCTACTTCAAAAGGGACCCACTATTTGCATCCCCTCTTCAGTACTGGTAGAAAAACATTGGAGGGCAAGCTAGTAGAGAACTGCTTGGAAGTCCTAGCATTGCTTCATCCCCTCCTCCTATGCTTCCCATCAATTCAGAATTTTTTTCTCTAACAGAAGTTCTTTCCTACAAAGTTTTTCCTTTCACCTTATTGTGAACTAGCGTTTCATGTCAGTTCAGAGATAATGCTATTCCCCTTCCCATCCTCTGTGTGTCTCATCTCTCTGCTGTACCTGACATTGAGAAGTGCGAGTCTAACACTGTGCTGTGTTAGGAATAAAACCTTTCCTAACATCTCTGGACACAGCAATGTCCAAAAAAACTGAAAAAAAGTTTTGAAATTCTAACTGTGCATATGCTCATAGAAAAAATGTATATAATTGTGGTAAAAATACTTAAACAGGTCACTACCCATAATCTGATGAGTCCAGTCAACATTCTTCAATAGAAGAACAAAGAAAATCCCATAGTCACCTACTACAGGGTTTCTGATCCATACCTCAGAATGAGGTATGCAGACCATTTTCAGGCAGGTGTAAGTAGTAGAGATCTGGAGAGTTTCCTGAAAAGCACAGTTTATTTCTAGATATAAACCTCCTGAGTAGTTAGTGGATATTTTGTTTTAACTTAGTTAAACTCAGTAGGTGAATGCTAATTAGAAAATTAACAGGAGGATGTAGACTTCTCCAGTTGTCAGGTAGGTCACATCTAAACTATTGATTTGGTATCTTTCCCAATGCAAAATAAAACTGGATCTTCTCTGAGGATAGCAGAGAACATCAGACATATGCGTGAGGCACATCTTGTTTATTTGCATGATAATGGGAAATACTATTCATTACAATTATGTCTCAAAATAAGAAAATGTTAAGAAATCTGTATGCTGTGCATATCCTCTGTGAAATCTGTAGGGTGATGAATAATTACTCCCACAATTTTTCTTACCCTCTTGAGATTCCTAATTCCTTTTTCTGAAATCAGAGGAGTGTTGGAGAAAATGCACAGCTCATTTTTCATTGTATTTTCCAGTGGGATTATGATATTCATGGGCTTTTCCTCTCTGACTTGGTATGTGTTCCCCATTTTTTAACTGCCAATGTTCAACTAAAGGAATAAAAAAAATGTTATTTTAGTGTAACCACAAAAGAAATGTCATATGATACTACCACGGGACTTTAACAAGTATGTCAAAATAGTCATAATAGACAAGTCCTTATTGTTAATTTAATTATGGAGGATAACATACTGTGAAATAGCTAGAAGTCAGAGAAACATGAAAGAAATATCCCTCTTGAGGTTCATGGAGTTCATTATCCCTTCTAGATATCGCCAGTGTATGTATATTGACCTAAAAAAGTTGCTGCTGTAAGAACATGGTACTATTGGAGAAGATATGTCTGATGCCCCTTATGATCTAAATTAATGTGCATTAAGCACATGCTGATTAACATCCCAAACTGTAGCATAACCAGCCAAATGTCATGCAATGGAGCTTCATCTGACTGTGGAATACTTAAATATTTTCAAGTTAAACCTTATGGAAAACCTTAAAAGTAAACAAGATCACTAATAAAGGTTAAAATCCATGTGTTTGAATCACTGCTGTTAAAGTATCAAATATAATTTTAACACAAACATTTTACCTTCTTTTTGGATGTTGAAGCGAGTCACATAAAGATGAAAGGAAGGAAATACTACAAGCTCTATGTCCTAACATAACCCAAAGATTACATGAGTCCAAAAGGTTTGACAAAGACTCTTGACAGAGGAGATCTGAGTCAGATTGTACAAATCACTTGCTAATGAGCACTTGAGGTAGGAGAACACAGCAAAAAGGAAACCCCTGTCAATATGTTTCAATATTAATTAAGAACATACAGAAAAACTCAAGCTTTTGTCCACCAGCATAAGAAATACCAATGCTTATCCTTTTCAATGCCTTCGTTTGATGTTGCTCACAGTGTGTAGGTCCCAAAGGCAGATGTTAATGGCCAAGTAAATAATTGAGATTAACATTGCCTCATGGTCTTCAGAGATACCTGGACCACAGTGACACAGACTTACATGGAAGTCAACCAAATGAATCTGTACCCAGTATCTCTAGGTAGTATCTACACAAGCATCTACAGTTGTGAAATCTCATTAGAGCACTCACTCTTTCAAGGCTGTATCTGATTCATGCCTAACTATCCTTTGATGGAGCAACCATTAAAGTGAGTCCCACTAATTTCCCAGTAAATAATTTTATCTTAAAATAAATTATTCTAACAATGCTACAGTGCAGTGTTAGAAATGCTGTAATTAGAAAAACTGCATTTGGCTGAGCTGCTTGTTATTTTTTTGATATTTGGATGAAAAAGAATATTTGAAACGGACTGTCACATTTTTCCAGCTGCTGTGTGTAAAGAAATAGCATCATAATGTTACCCCAACTAATATAAGAGTATGAGTGATAAGTTTTTCATGCCTTTACCCATCAAAAAGAAGAGATTCAATTTGACCTGAAGAACTTCTTCACCCTGCTGTCAGCTGTTGAGTTACGGATTTTTTTTTTCTTCTACCCCTTCTAAAGTTGCTTTTGCTAGTTTGAGGAACCTTTGTAGTGTTATGAAGGTGAGACGAAGCTCGCATGATTTCAAAAAAGTGACTTCTCATTCCTGCCAGTCTGAAATCCACCCAGGAAATACACACAAGCATAACCCTAACATTCAATGTGACAGCTTTGGTAAGTCTTAAAGCTGTAGCTTGATAACTTATTTTTATTTTGACAACTGAAAAAATAAAAAAGTGTGTAAAACAATGTATGAAAACTTCAACAATGCCATTGGATCAGCTCCCCTTGATTAAAAGATGTCATCTGGATGACAGAAATAATTTTTAGTGATAAGAATAACAGTGTCTGTCAGGTATTTAAACTTTTTTATTTTCTGTGGACTAGGAAGATTAAGGTACTAGGAACTATCATTTAATGCAGAAAACAGCAACATGGAATCAGGGTAAATATGCTAAATGAACACCAATCCCATATTTCAGTTTTCAAAAGGCCTAATGCATTGCTTTCTATTTATTGTAATTGATAAGCTAATACTAAAAGGTACTATTAATTAAACTAGCGGCTTTTGCTATTTCTTCTTTACAACATAAAAAATGCGTAAATAGCATTTAGTTCTGCTCATATCTATTCTATATTGACAAGTACCATCCCACTTCTTTATATTCTGATGTCCAGCAGGGAAATCCTTCTGGGACAAGGGCAAAGCACAGGCATAAGATAAAAGACATCTAATTTTGATCTAAGGCTTCCCTGTCTCAAATAGCTGTCTGAGCTGGTTGCTCAGGTATTTGCTGCCACTTTCAGACTTGTGCTTGGTTTCCCAGCACTCACGCTCCTCCCTGCTAATTCACCCAAGCACACTCATTAGTGTTAGTTGTGTTAGTACCAGGATACTCAGCACATTGACCAGCTGCTCAAATCCAGACGCTACAATGTTCCACTACATCCATGAAGTTCACTGTTCAGCTGAATAACTGCAGGAGTTAGGTATTTCTTTCATTCAGCTATAATAGTCCTGGCTGCTCATATGTCTGCTCTTCTTATCAACATATCATGCTAACCACCCAGAATCAGAAGTTCTGGCAACCCCCCATGGATGCAACTGAAAGCCAATAACTTAACCGCCCAGAAAAAGTTCTATTTGCCTCTGGCAACAAACTGTCTTTTTATCACCACTGTTTTGCCAAAATATATAATTTCAGGGCATCCTCCTGGTTTTCCTGGTTGACTTCTTCTGGGTTGGACAACTGGATGTTGTTCCTTTTAAGCAAGTTACATTCAATTATAAAGGAAAATTATCCGTATGATAGGTGGTGAAGAGGCAACTGGAGAAAAGCAGCATGTATTACCATGATGTCGTGGTTGCCCAGCAGGCAACCAAGCACCACAGAGCTGCTCGCTCATTCCCCCATGATGGGATGGGGGAGAAATCGGAACTAAACTAGCAATTGCCGAGTGCTAACAATCACAGAAATCACAGTATTTATTGCTACTTCATTTCGTTTGCAGGCTTGCATCATGCAGGTTGGTACAGCTGATTTTTCTGTTTCATCAACAGAGTTTCTTAGACAGAACAGAATTTCTTAAGTGGAAATGCTCTGGATGTATAAGAGATTAGACCTTGTCTACAAGGAACAGACCTCAAGAGATTTTTTTAAAATTTTATTTTATTTTTAAAAGGTAAAAGTTTGCCACAGCCTCATCTATGAGTTAAACTGAACCACCTCAGATCTGTATGTTAAATCAAACTACAAGATTTTATATCTAACCACTACACTATGATTCAGTTTACCTGAAATTATAGTAAGAGATTTATAATAGGTATGACACCACTTCTAATGTACTAATAAAAAATAAATGCTACAAATCTTTAAGAATATATACACTATGACATTAATCAGGTCAGAATTCTTGTTATTTTGTTTTGTTTTCTGTCATTGTATGGAAACACTGAAAAAATATTTTAACTTAAAAGGACTAAGTTCAGCTTCAGAAATAATTTTTCCATTGAAGATGGAAGGGTATTTCCTTTCCTCATTATCTTAAACTGCTGAAAATGGCTCAGGAAAATCCTGAATGAATCAAGGATTTAAGGCTATTTCCCGCTGATGCTGAAGTGGGCAGAGGACAACACACTGCCGACCTCCCTCCAACATCACTGTCAACTCTAATTTCAGCACAGCATGTCTGGATTTGTCCTGCATAACACAACCCCCTAATTGAGATCTCTAAATCAAACACCAGTTTCCTCAGTGGTAAACAGTCACACCTGGGCTTGTTGACTATAGGTGTAATGTGGGATTTCTGTGTCAAGTAACTTTGGTCCATGTAAATGCTTAATGTTAGCTAGGACTAATCTGGCTTGGGTTTTCTTGCTGTTATTGCCATCAATAGGAATAAAGAACACATAGCTCTTCTCAGTAGAATTGGCACTGGTAAGTGTAATAGGGGCCCACTGCTGTATCTTATGGAACAAAGTTACATCAGCAACAATCTTACATCAGTTTATAGCTGATCCACTATTGATTTCAACAACATGGTCCATTATAGCATGTTTGTTTCACACTCTTGTTTTGCCAGTAATTGCACTATTTAATATTTCATGTAATTGTCTAAGAGTAATAGAGCAGAAAGCTACATGAGGCATAATTTTGCTTCTTCTCCCCTTTTTTTTTGTTTTCTGCCTCGTCTTTCGTTGTGATTCCTTGTTCCATGTCAAACAACTAATTTATGAGCAGACTCTGACTCATGTCTGGCCTGTTGATTTGTTATTGAGCAGTACCGAAATGAGACTGTCTACTTTGCATTTTCATCTTTGTGAATGACAAGCAACTGATGTTTTTACATTACAATTTCTGCAAGTCTACAGGTCACAGTTATTTCAAAGTTCCTACCGTAATTTGCATACCTCTACATCACCTCACATCTTCTTTTCAAATATAGCAAACTATAATCTTAAATAATTTTCTTAATAATAAGAGCTATGACATCACAGGTAAAAGTAAAGAGTAAATTAGTTATAATTGTTAAAGATCCTATTATGAAAAATCAAGCTTTAGGTGGAGTCTCAGTTAAGAACATATCTTAAGAAATTTAAATGTATCTGTGTAAAAATGTCATGTAAAATAAAGTTGAATAAAAGAACCTGCTTCTTATTTCACACTGCTTTGGATTTTTTCTGTTAAATTGTGTTGTTGCATTTCAAGGTTTAGATGAAGCACGCTATTCTTATTGCTATGTAAACTCATGTGACCCTTTATGCTTTTCATATGTGCACGTGTATGTACACAGTCAATTTAATCTAAGCTAGTGTGCTTTGTTCTATGAACATTGAAACACAGGAACAGGCCATTGAAAACCATCCATGTAATGCAATCATGAATGACAGGCCTTTTCCTAGCCTCAGAAACAAACAGATGCTACGATTTCTATGTTCAGATCAGTAAAACACCTTCAGGCAGAAAACCATCGTGTAAGGAAGGGCTGTGGGGTATGTGTCCTTTGCATTGGCTATGGTTCCAATATGGGTGTGGATCCATTCTCAGGAAGCATTAAACATATTAGAAGATGTAACATACTCTTCTTCCTCACATTAACTTAGCAAACCACTTAAGCACTTACTCAGCATTAGACATCTAACTGAAGTCAAAATGTCTATACTGTGAATTTAAACTTAGATTTGAGAGTGGGTAAGCTAGCTAAATTATGTTTTTCTTTTCCATCTACAAGTTTATGAGGGCACGATATAGTCACACAGAAGAGGCAGGCTCAGGATACCATCTCTGAACTGCCTGATGAACTATTTTGACTAACATGTCCAGTTTATAGAGAGGACATGATAAAGCTCTGGAATTCACAAGAAGGCACCAAACAAGCTCAGCTTTTCTGTTTTACTACTGCTCCAGGCTGTTTCACTTTGATCCATGTTTTTCGTGTTAATTATACATCAAAAATATGATTAATCACAACAAAATTAATCCTTCAGTTTATCATATTTGATTTTATTAATCACTAGAGATATTTTAAATTCCGCTGCTGTAAACTTAGATTGCATATAAGGGTAGACAAAAATTAAAACTGGCTTCCCAGGGAAATGTGAGACCTCCATGCTTGGAGACTTTCAAAACTCAACGGGACAAAGACCCTGAGCAACCTCATCTACCTTTGAAGTAAACTGCGCTTTCAGCAAGCACTTGGACTAGGTGATCTTCAGAGGTTTCTCCCAACTTAAATTACTCTAGGACTCTACTAGTCTCTTTCAGTGTTCACTCTGTGTCCTGCTCTCTATCCTCTCTGTTTCTTCCTCCCCAATAAAAAAGAAATGCCCTACAGTTTGTATAACATATATTGTTGCCTCCTCTGATAGTCCATGGAATCGGAATGCTACTGACCTCACCACTGTCTTGGCCCTTTAACTTGCTCCACAAAATTTTCCAGGGAGGAAAGGATGTTCCAGAGGAGGGAGGAACATCCTTTCATCTAAACTTGCATCTTTCCTGTTTAGTGCATATTAATGTCCTGTAGGCTGATATGCCATCTGCCCCCCACACCTCAGGAAACATAAACCCCCAAATTTGAGATTTCCCCTCTATTTTCTATTCCTTTCTCTCCTCATTTTATAGAGTTCTCAGGGGCTTCTTCATGTCAATGTTACTTTCACAGCATTACTCATGTTACCATAGTACCTCTGAAGTAGTTAGCAGATAATAATTCTCTTTTATGTTGTTTTGTTAGGAATAAGGACAAATTAAGATTACTAGGTGAAATATAGTTTAATATTCTACTAAATATGAGTGTGAATATTTGCAACTTAATGTTAAACTTAGTAAATAATAATTTTTCACATTAAGCTACACATTTTACTGCTATTTTAATAGCAAATTACTATAGAAACAGATGCATATGATTTATGGTATCCTGTTAACACATGCTCTTTCCCCAGTGTGTCTTAAAGATTTGTATATATGCAGAAGAAATAAATTAATCCCTAGATCTTTTATTTTTTAGCTAACAGAAAGGTCCCTCTGTTACTATTGCTCACGTTGTATGGGCTACTGTGTTGTTGAATGAGCACTTAGAGCATCCTCAGTCTTCATTCTATGATCACTGGGTTTTAATTTGAATTACATTCAAATGAAAATTTCAATGTAACTACTAATTTCAGTAAAGCTACTTCTGTTTAACATCATTCAACACTAATATTAAAGCAATACTGAAACTTTATCAGTCACTTCATTATGTAGATGAAAGAATATATACGCATGATGCTTTACCTTGGCTCCACACCAGAGTACACAAGTAAATACAGAAAACACAGTCACCACAAAGGGTCACCAGACAAAAGTATGCACAAGATGTGGGGAAGAATTTGAGTACGTAACTGTGTGAAAAAGGGTGACCCTTTTTTTCCTAGAAAAAAGGTAAGAATAAGGACAAGGGAAGAATGGACAAACAGATTTATTCTGTCAAGGTGATGAGTGTCTAAAATAATTAAGATAGGGGAAAAAGAATTTGAAGATTCTAATTTATGTAATTTTTATATATATCATCAAATAATGATAACTGTGAGAAAGAAAAAAGGAGAAATGAGACTATAGAGAATCAGGAGGATGGAGACAGGACAATTGTGCCTGTCAGATTCAGGGGGAAATGAAGAACATATTTTGAGCCACTACAAGCCTCTGTGGGATTCAGCCTTTCTTTAACATGAGACTGAATGACTGAAAGGAACCCACTTGCACAATACTGCATTCAAGAGATAAAAAGGAGACATTAAACACATACATAGTAGATGGAAGAATTGAACAGAAAATATAGGAATAATGGAAACACCTTCTGATATGCCATAGGACAGAATTTTTTAAATATTAGAAATTATCTAAAATCTTATGAACAAGACACCTATTTCTAATCTATGGAACAAGAGGCTTGAGTGTAAAGGCTCCCAATGGTTTTAATAGGCTATAGCTATGGTTCCTAAGGCACAGCCTTTCAGTTATACCCAGTCACACCGAATTCAGCAGCATTATTTTAGATTTATACTACAGTAAGAGAGGAAGTGTTTTGGAATAACTCCATATGGATAAACATGCTGTGGTTCTATCAAGTTAATGAAACATTTTGTATGTAACTTCCTTGATAAAGATGTGATTGCTGTTTTAGTTCTTATTTATGTGTTTTTCAGGTTGTTGCCTTGTATTATTTACTGCTGTAGGAAGAGAGAACCCCCTGAATTTAGGAAAGAATAGGTCAGGTTTTTGCAAAGTCTTCAGATTTACTGGCAGAAGAAAAAAAAAAAACAACCAAAAAGAATAATTGTTGCTTAGTCTGCTCATAGTTGTATTACCTGATTTGGTGCAATTATACACCTTTTCTAAATGTAATAAACAATAAAAAGAACCAGCAAAACCAGCTACTCATAGTTATTTCAGGCAGCTCTCCTGATCAGGATCAGCAGGATAGATCAAGACAGGTGGTTCAAAATGCACCTGCCACTTGAGCTTTTTATAGATCATTAATATATTTGGATACTGCACTGGCAACTTTATCAATACAAATTTTCTCTGCAAACATGGACTTCTTAAACTAATTAGGTTTTTATGAAAGAAGCAGTCATTTTCTACAGGAAGTCAGTAACCGTAAATCACTGGAGCTGCATATTAAGCATCAATTCTTCCCACTTGCTCAGTCACCATATGGCACCACACACTGTGTTGAAAGATAATCACTTTATTGTTGGCTGGGTTTTTAATCAGATACATCTCATACTGTTTTGTTAAACATTGCCTTGCAAATAAACCAGACTCACAATACATTTTTGCCTTGGAAGAAAACATAAATAAGACCTAGTGAAACACAGGAAGGTCTGGTTAAATTTGAAACCCAGAATTTAAAAAAAAAAAAGATCAGGCATGAAAGAATCAGACATTATTTGGAGTTCCACAAAGGTGCACCAAGAGGAACTGTGCGGGGAGATGGGAAATCTGCTGTGCAAGGTGCCTGTTTTCTAGCAGGAGTTTGCTGGCTGCATTAGGCTTGACAGCTGTTGTGCTTGGTGGCTATCAGACTGTAATCTGCACTACATCTAGCAGCTGATGGGCCGCTGTGGTCCACCCACACTGGGAGTGCACAAGCAGTGATTTTATACAATGATTGGCCCTGCCATTCTCTCCTGCTTTGTCCCCACAAACAGAAACTCCCATAGAATGCTGTCCCTGGGTGTTCCTCACATAGAGGTCATTGCTTTTGACTTTACATTGTGCTCACCCCAACAGAAGCTCTCTGGCTACTCGGTCTCAGGTACTCAGCAAGGGGAAAGGAACAGAAGATGTGACTAGATCTGCATGCATAGGGATGAAAAAGGGAAAAAAAGAAAAAGGAATATGCACAGCAAGGGGGAAAAAATAACCTACTTAAAACAAGGTTTCTTAGTTTATGACAATGTTTCCTAGGAGAAGTAGCTGAAGATTCATTCCCCTAGAATAAGCCTGAAACAAGCACAAATGTACAATAGGAACAGCCTGAGCTGGAAAAGAGAAAAATTAGAGGTTCTTTGTATTTCTGATTTACATGAAGTTACATACAATTAACATAATGGTTATATAGTCAAATGCTGGCATTAACATTAGTTGTGCAGCCTTCTCTATACCCTATTCCATATGAATTGTTATACGTAACCACTTTGCGACCATAATCCCCAGGCAACCTCCTTTCTCTCATCTCCTGCACTCAGTATCAGATTATTCCTTCTGGGGGTTGGGGGGCAGCAATGGTGAGGAGGAACAGTTCCTGACTGTCTGAGGAATTTCTGACTCTCCTGGGATGGAACTTGTTCAGTGTGGATGGTATTCTGCAAAACTGCTTAGGAAAAGATTTTCAGATACTCACATTTAGGGAAAATCTCACAGGGTGCTAAAACCTTTTTGAAGCATGGAGAAATTCTCTGTCAAGTGTTTTGTTCCTTTCCCAGATAATGGAGGTACTTGAAACCTCAAAGATTTACATGTTTCTTGGTCTGAAAAAAACCTCATCTGCAGGAAGGTTGGGCTGTTTTTGCAGAAATATTTGCTCTAAAATTTACTCTGGTAGACTCAAAGAATGAAAAATTTAGAACAAATACTTAATGGTTAGCTAAGTTGTGAACAACTAAAACCAGTGCTTGTATTTGACTTAGAGCTACTCCTCTATATCTACATCTATATCACATCATGATTAAATAGTGGTTTTGGAGAAACAATCATAGACATAATGCTGGGACATCTCAGAATATCAAAAAGAAGACACTGATATCATCCACCTCTTGAGTTCTTCTGACAGGATCACAGACAGAGGACAAAAGACTCAAGAACTTGCTTTATCTTGTCTTTCTTCAACAAGAACTCTTAGTAGATGCTTGCTTTAACCTTGCCTTAAAAAACCCAAACTGATATGTTGTAGATTCCATTAACATTCCAGGTAGAGCTTAAAGTATTGAAAAGCTTCCACTGACTTTGCTTAAGGTCTGTAACTCATGATGATATGATGAATTAGATATGAATTCATTCTATGAATGCTAGGTATCTTAACAAAAACACAGGGCTCCTTGTTTTTCTAGCTTATGGATAGTTAGGATATTTGCTCTTAATCCACATATATAACTGTGGACCACAATCAAGCACACTTTTTCCACTTCAGTATTCTCAAACATAAGATTTACTGAAGGTTTGTTGCAAAGTTTATATGTAAATACCAGTTCTAATCCCCTAAACATGTATGTTTTGGCTTTTGGGAGAAAAGTTTCTTCCATATCCTCTATATTTTTACTTAATTATTGAACAAATTTGTTTTACTCTACAATTTACTGGAATATTTTTGATGGCTAATCTATATAAGGAAAAAAATAGCAGGGCAAGGCAGACATTTGCACATTAATTTTGGTGTTATTCATAGTTTCAGCTCCTGCATAAGGCATTCTGGAATCCTTGGGGAGAGAAAACGGTTTATTATATTGGCAGGAATAGCCCTAGTTGTTTTAAGAAAGAGAAGAATTACAGTTTTCCAGTTTTATGTCAACAAACTTCTTCAGCATTTGTTTGGTATTTTTCTGTGGTCTTTCCAGTTCTCTCAGAATTGAGATGATCAGGGAAGAGGAATTCCTATTCTTGTTTTCTTTCATACTAACAAGACTCTTCCTGTAAATAAGTTTCCAGTCGGTTTGCTCCTAGTTCCCAGCCTGAAGCAAACCAGCTAGACCATCTACTGAATAAATCCTGATGTGAAAGAGAGGGTAGTGCACATTTGGGTGCATATTATATAGACAAACAAATGCAAATATTAGAGCTGACTTTTGTACGGTCGTACACAGAAGCTGGGATAGCCCACAGTACACTGCTGGCTGCAACACCCAGAGAATGGATGAAACGTGCATTTTTGGTTTGGCAGGGGGTGAGACTGGAATTAGGGAATGGGTAGTGTGCCTCAGAGTTTAAGGGGACTGAGGAAAGTGTGCAGTTAAGGTGGCACATAGGAAAAGAGAGGAAAGATAAGTACTCCTGAGCACATGTGTTCCATCTCATAAATCCTGAGGTTCTGGCACTCCTCATGGCCTTAATGAAAACTGCTTGTGATTATGGCAACATTTTCTATGACATCTAGACATGTCTGGTCTTTATAAAATGTTTTGCCAAACAGGAGTTTCCATGTAAAAATTTGATTGGCCATTCATTCAAGGAAATTCTATGTCGGTTGCCAAGAGATAGGAATAAAGAGCTTGACTCTGGGAAAATTCTCTTGCCATCACTTATATTTGAAGGGACTCCCAGGCAGATTGAACCTAAACTTTTCTGTTGTGAATAGCACCTGAAAGAGGGGCTCCTGGGTATGCTCTGACTCATAAAAACCACTGAAATCAGCCCTATAGCTGATGGAGGCTTATGGATAGGTCTTAAGTTCTCTCCATTCCATATGGAGGGACTTGGACAACCTTGAGAAGTGGGCCCATGTGAACCATATGAGGTTCAACAAGACCAAGTGCACGTGGGTCAGGGCAACCCCCAGTATCAATACACGCTGGGGAATGAACGGATTAAGAGCAGCCCTACTGAGACGGACTTGGGTATACTGGTGGATAAAAAGCTGGACAAGGGGAATTAACGGATTAAGAGCAGCCCTACTGAGACTGACTTGGGTATACTGGTGGATAAAAAGCTGGACATGAGCTGGCAATGTGCTCTGGTGAGACCACATCTGGAGCACTGCATCCAGCTCCAGAGCTCTCAGCACAGGAAAGACATGGACCTATTGAAGCGGGTCCAGAGGAGGGGCACAAAAATGATCAGAGGGAAGGAACACCTATGAAGAAAGGCTGAGACAGTTGGGGTCATTCATCCTGGAGAAGAGAAAGCTTCAGGGAGACCTTAGCCGTGCAGTACTTAAAGGGGGCTTGTAAGAAACATGTGGACAAACTTTTTAGCAGGGCCTGTTGTGGTAGGACAAGGGGTAATGCTTTTATACCAAAAGGATAGATTTAGACTAAAAGAAATTTTTTACAATGAGGGTGATGAAACACTGGAACAGGTTGCCCAGAGAGGTGGTAGATGTCCCATTACTGGGAACATTCCAGGTCAGGTTGGATGGGACTCTGAGCAACCTGATCTAGTTGAAGATGTCCCTGCTCATTGCAGAGGGTTGGACTAGATGACCTTTAAACGTCCCTTCCAACCCAAACTATTCTATGATTCCATGATTCTATGATCTATGATTCTATGATTCTATGAGTTTATGTTGGTTTTTAGGTATCCACTGATGCATTACAAGCTTTAATTGAAATGATCAGAGTAATGTCTTCATCATGCCAATTTTTGCTTCACAGGGAACCTAATAAACAAAGGCAGCACAAAGTGCTTCTTACTCTTTGAGTCTAACGGTGCATCTCAAAAGTGTACTCATCTCTGTGCAATAATGACACTTTGTCACCAGTTGATCCTATCTAATATTACCTAAAATAAGATACTTGGAAATCCTGTCTTCCTTCTATCGATCCTAACAGGAGGCTTACATACCTCAAACTGGGAAAGTGTTTTGGGGTTTTTTATTTGTTTTGTTTTCATTGAAAGCTGAGGCTGAGAACTATTCTGGGTCTATAACAAACTGATATTTCTGTCTCCTTGAATTTATCTCAGTAATCCTTTGGCTCCTTGACATTACCAATATTCACTGGCTGGGGATTGAGTGTTGGCAGTTAAGTACAGACACTGTAAGCATAAGCATGCCCCTTTGTAGCAGCAAAGATCTCAGGAAGGCTGAGAGGAGAAATGGAGAGAGGGTGGTGGGATGACATGAGAAATGTGCCAGCGTGAGTGGGGCTTCCTGGTATCTTAATCTGTCTATGGGCTTTAAATTTTTGATGTGCACAGATTATAGGGTTGTTTTGGTAAGGGGCAGATTTCCCCAGGAAAAATGGATCACATTTCACAAAAAAAGTATGAAACACAAGTAGAGTTATACCATTGCTCCTCATTGTCTAGGATAGATTTGCTTAGTTCTAGTCATACAGAGGTGAGTAATTATGTGAGTAATGCCTTTGAGTTCTGCACGTTTAGTCAGTGTGTGTAGGAGAAGTACACTGTTGTCTGGATGTGATATCATGAGCAGCTGCTCACAGTTCTCCCTACCTTGCCTTCTCTACTTCAGTACACAGAATCTTAAAAAGTGATTTGCTGGACTAATTTATCTTTCTCTTGTTTATTGTTTATGAGATTTTGAAATTGAAGTCTGAATTTTCCATTAGAGATTTACTGAAGTACAAATAAAGGCAAGCAGATACATTTTGTCCCTCAGTATTTATGACTAGATTTAATTCAGCATCCTGACTACTGCTTTCAGAGAAACTGGAAAGATTTTAAAGAACTCTTGTGCCTACGTAGAGTAGGAGGTTAACCAAGCTGCTGACTACCTTGCCTGGGGATATTTTCCAGTAGTGTATCTAGCTTGGAGAATCTTCAAGAAAGTGATTCTTACCATTCTTCATCATCTTGTTTCATTACCTTATCTAAGCATATCCAAAATATTGTATTTTCTATCCTTACCTTTAGGAATGTAGTTCGTCCTGGAACCATGGATAATGTTCTCATCTTACCAAGAGAGAACATCATTCCAAGTAGTTCAGGAGTATTTATTTTAACAGAATCACTGGCTTGTTGGTCAACATCATACAGCAAAGTAGATGTAGACAAAGTCTACATGTGTCAGGTTTCCGTTCAACCCAGCTGTTCAGCTAAACCCAGCTTAAAGGAACTTCAGATTCTTTCCCAAGCAACACATCTGAGATCCCATGTAGTTGGCTGCAGATTCCCTCCCATGTTTCATTTTTGGATGCTTAGCGTAGTGCTTTCCTGGCTTTGCTTGATGCTATTTGGTTTAGAAATATGTTGTAGGAAAGACTCTTCAAATTTCATTAGCCTGGCATGTGGCTTTTGCTTAGACACTTTAGGTATTATAACACCAAACTACTCTCCCGGCCTTACCCCTTCTGAATCCTGCTTCTGGACCACACTTCTATCAGTGGGCATAGCTACCTGTCTACTAGTTAATATCCCTTTACTAGATGCTTACAAACACCACCCTATTCTGACAGTTACAGGACTTTTCTACAATAAATATATGCTTTTCCTACCCCTGAGTGCTCTTCTTCCTAGCTATGAGGACATGTTCCTCTTTGTTTTGAAGTACTGTCTGTTTCTTGTTCTTCTGTAATTAAATTCTCCTATAGAGGGAGCTGCAGATTTCCATGCTCAGCTAAGCCTAAATCTTTAAAGCAGATTTATCTTCAACTGAAAATATGAGTTGAAATAAGAGGGATTGATTTGTTCAAGCGCACCTGTGACTTATGAGCACAGCTGAAGTAGAAATTAAATCTCAGTTCTCCAGTGCCACCCTCTTTTACAGAAATATGCATTCAGACAAATTTAATAGAATCCATTTCTCCTATCTTAAGCGTCTAAGAATTGTATGTTTAAAGTTCAGCTTGTTACTTGAAACTTTTTTAACAATCACTGAAGAGAATAGCTTCTGGAGTGGATAACTTGTCTCACCCAAAGAAAGCTTTTTAGGGCAGGTCAATGACCTGTCATTGACAAGGAACGTATTGCCTGTGTAGGGAGACATCGGCCAGTAGACTAACTAGAGATGACTTACCTCTTGATCTCTAATGTTGATCAGAAGAATTCAGTCCTAGGAGTGCAAAGCAGATGTCAGACATAAATATTATTTTTGTGAGTAGGAATTGCTATATTAAAGCAAAGTGAGAGAGCATTAGTTGCTTGGTTCTTGATTTTAAACGGTGTGATTGTCTCACAGTAAAGAGAGGCGTATGCAATCTGTGTCCCTGGAGTAGAGAGGACTACGTAGAACTGGTACAATATTGGGAAATTCATGACTAGAGTAATCGCACTAAGAATCAAAAAGGTAACCTGGTCTTTATCTAATGAACAAAGGGATGTAAAGAGACCGTAGCAGTTAACAGCAGGAGTCTTATCTCTCAGAAAATAGAGTGCACTTAGCAGTTCAGTGACAGTAACACATGACTCCCTTTTACCTTCATGATAAATGTAGAAATCATTTTACCTTGACTTTTTTACTTCATATAGCACATTTAGGTGTGACAGGCAATATGGGAAGAATCCTAAAGTTGCCACTTAGAAAAATGAATAAAACATGCAATTATATTAATATTTAAAACTGACAGCAGTGAAGAAGACCAAACTGAAGAAGACCAGGTAGCAGCTAATTAATGCTCAGTGGTATGAAAAGGTCTGTATGTTTTCCCTGCTGGACAGCAGTCAATGAAGCTGAATTCTAAGCTGACTAATCTAACGTCTCTCAGATGTCACGTTGTTTACTACTGTCATGCTGGTTTATTACCTGCATGTGATATATACCCTTTGTGTACTGGTTTTCAGAAGATCTGATCTTTTCCTAGGTGATAGTTTTGAGACAGATGAGTTGGAACCAATCAAGCCATGCTAATATAAACTCTTGAGCACACTTTCGCAGTCAATGGTTTCTTACTTGTTTTAAAGAATTATGGTTGTCCTTTAAGTGCTTTTTGAAAAACTGTGGTGGAGTCCATGAAAATCTGTATTTCATTTTAATTTGAAATCACTCTGTAAATACAAGTATTCAGTGAAGACAAGCACTCTTTTTAAAAATTACATTATTGGTCCTTGCAAATTGCAGGTAATAGAGGAATACAGAGCTTGCATGGTATAAGTAGCAAAATCAACCTAGATAATGATGTTTTACACTAAAGTTATTGAATTTATCCAGTTGTGAAATTGAGGTGACAAACTTCTTAAAAATACTGTGATTGGTAAACTGCTTTGGTTGACTCTTTAACTGTGACTTAAGGAGATAAAGTCATCAGAAAAGATACAAAGACAATATAAATTATCATCAGTATGTTCCTTTCACTCCAATAATGCCTGCTTGGCTAAGGTGTAAGTAAAAATGGAGCCACTATACATACTTAAAGAAAAGAAACTACAAGAATGTGTAAGTAACACCCCCTTTCCTATTATTAAATCTGTCCTTTGTAATTCTCTTTTTTTTCCCTGCTCCTTGGCATATAAGCTACTCTCACTCAACCTCCTACATTCGTCATACGGCAGATCTGAGTAGGCTTCAGGGAATAATTTAAAATATGCTTCTAAAGATTCTTGAAATTATTTTTATGGCCATTATGGAATAAAGCAGTAAGGATTCAATTTGCCACGGACATGGGGATCTGAATACATCTCTGTTTGTATTTTATACTTCATTTCATTAAACCCACATTTCAAATATAGGTAGTTTATTAGAACATCTTTCTGGGTAGGAAAGAATGAGCTGGCATGGATTGTATATTCAGTTTAAGATTCTTTATGCTGATCTACTCATCAAAGTGTGAGGTGTGGAGCATCTTGCTGAAGTGCCAGAAAGTTCTGCCTCTGAAAGATCTGATTCCCCGTGATATGATTACTCTTCTGAAGAAGATGCAATGTGTTTCAATGAAGAGTTAATGGAGTGGAAGTCAGGAATCTGGAGTTCTTTCATAACTCTGCCACAAGCCAACTCTGTCATCTTGATCATATTGCCCTGAAATAAAAACCTTTACATAAGAATGAAGTAGAATTGAGGTGGTTATATTCCATGTAGTCTTGTAAATGCTTTGATTTTATACTTGGTTTTCTATCATATCTGCCATATCATTAGACAGAAAGTTGAACTCTGCTTAAGTCTTAGCAGTGTTCAAAGCAATGCGGTACTGCTTAAGTCCCTCTAGAGCCTTTTGCTTAGGGAACCACATCCAGAACAGACAATATCCTGGTGGGTAAGCTAAGTTCAAAGGAGGCAGAGTTGGTTTTCCCCATCTTGAAATGGGAAGAAAGTGAAATTTATTGAGTACTGAATATATTGGTAAAACATAGGTATGACAGGGTCAGGGAAGGTTTTGAGGGCTGTTTCAACACTTGAATCCTTTTTAGTTCAGCCCTAAATTTTTTTGTAGCATTAGCCTTTAATTTTGTGTATGTATGACCTGCATCCAAATGCACTGAAATTCAAATTAGACTTTCTGGTCCCTGTATAATGTTGGTAAAACTGATTTTTTTGTGGAATTCTATTTATTTGAATTGAGTTACAGGTTTTTACATATATTTTAATCTAGTATTTTTCTGTATGTTTTTCCTTACTTGAGTTTTTATAACCAGATTTTATTCATCTAAATTCTTTGTAAATTCAAAATGAATTATTGTGGGAAGTTTTTTTGTACAAGAAAGTACATTTCTTTATATATGGATTTTACCTTCTGTCTCCCAAAACACTGCCTCGAGAAATTGAATAGCACGTTCTGAAATATCACTTCCCGAGTAGCATCATGCCCAGAAGTGTCATCCTACACAGGCACTGGAATTGGGTGCAACATTAAGTGCAGCAGGCAAAAAGCAAAAAGGAGGTACTTCAGTATAACTGAGCAGAGAGAGATCATTTCACTCCTGCCCATTTGGGTACATAAAAAGGGGGAAGATGTAGCAGAAGAATCCAAGAATACCATTCAAACTGTACTCGGCGAAAGCTCCATCATTTCCAGAAGGAGGAATATATTATATGCGTGCCCCTCATCACTTTTTCAGGTGGGTGCCCCAAAGGACAGAACTATTTCCTGGAGTCAGGAAGCCTCCTGTGTATCACTTCATGGTGTATTACAATAACACTACTTTCTTACTGCTACCACAGCCCATGCAGTTGCATGGGGCATGTGCATTCTGCTTTTTTCTTGCCTTCCATTGTAAGCTGTGTTGCTTTTGCACTTTAAAGTTGAACTGATTGCAAAAAGCAGAGCACTTTTATGAGACTGTAAGAATTGCCGTATTCTGTCAGACAACAGGTCCATCAGGCCCACTATCCTGTCTCAAGATACTGTCAGAAGGAAAATGCTTTGGTCTCCCTGCCTCATTTCATTGCATTAGGACATTTAGATTCAAATATTAATTGTAACACTCCATCATATTTACATATGTGACAATTCATACACATTTGATGCCAAAAGAAATCTGGTATGATACCAAGGGTTTCTATTAATAATTTGTAGTGACAGCAAATTAAGGACAGAAAATTCTTTCCAAATCTTCAATTTGAAGGTCTTGCACTGCATTTTGAGGCCTTGATATTTTCTATGGGTTATTGTATCACAGATCTCATGGGTTCTCTAATATATAAAACAAATAAAATTTTATTATTTGATTTTTTGTTACAGAAGCTGTGGAGCCTACATCACACTGTCATGTGTGCTGTGGAGAATTCCTTTATGGAGAAATATATTGGGAACAGTATACCAAGTTACTTATGAGATACAAAGCAGGAATAACAAATATATGTAGAGAGATTTAAAATCCATTCAAAAGCTAATTAAAACAGTACAAATTGTTCCTGACTTTCAGTGGGTTAGAATCACTTATTTTGGGTTTCAATGTCTTTGATGCCTCTTTTTAGACTGTGCTTTTGCCAAGAAAGGTTGGACCAGATGATCCCTGAGATCCCTTCCAACCTGGTATTCTATGATTTTGTGATTGATTCTGTGACTGATTTTGATATGGATTTATTCATATACCTCGGTGTAAATATGTGTCTAAGTTCTTTTGACAAGGGGATTTGGTGTCTGTCAGATAATAAGGTTTAATATTGAACATGAACACAACAAGCAAAGGTTAAACGAACTGTTTCTTCTATTATATTCTTTAGATCGTTTGAAAGTTAAGATTTTTCCCTTTCTGCTTTTACATTTGCCGCTGGATATTTATAATTGTGAATGACATTCAGTAGGCTTCATGATCAAAGAACATAGTAATGAGGCCTTAGCTGTTGTGTTAACGCTGTTATATTCATTCTCACTTTTTAATATAATGGAGAAAATAAAATCTTAAGCACTATCCATCACTAGTAAACTAGCAACACAGCTCAGTCCCATGGGGATGTTTTACTCATACCTTGCATGGCATATATAACATTAAAAGCTTTTAAAAACTTGTTGCTTGACATCAATTTTAATAATCACATCTGCTACTTCAGTTTTAATGAAAAGAAAATTTCATTTTTTGCATGTGTGAATGAAAATTAAGAATTTACTTTTTTGGCACATGTATTATCAAGGGGGATTAACTCAATGATTTATTCATCGTTTTTTCTCAGTGTTTCATTAAAATTCATATTCTTCCTAGAGAAGACTGAAAATTACCTCTACCTAGAGAAGGTAGGCAAAGGTGGCAAAACTTTATGTTTCAGGAACTGATCTACTAGAGGAATGCACAGATTCATGGTATAATGACTTTGTAATCATTGCACTACATTTTTCAGTATATAACTGAGGGTCATTTCTATTCCTTTTATTTCTTGTATGCAATAGAATTTGTCAGCAAAGTGGTACCCATATTGATTCTCCAGGAAGAGCATCAAAATCTATGTCTCTTATCTTACACAGAATCCACCATCTCTCTTCCTACACTCATCTTTTTGTCCTATTGCCTGTTAGAATAATACACATGCTATATGGTTTTAGTTAAATTTCTATGGCATGAGGAGTTCCCATTTAATTCAATGATGTTAATCAGATACACCAAGTTTTCATGGTAGAAGCCCTTAGCATATCTTAGGTTGTGTTAGGGTTCTGAATGGTTAAAAATTCTTGTACCAACATTTGAGAAGCATAAACTTTAAAGCAAAACCATGGCTGCTTGGTAAAATTAAATGAAAGAAAAGGTAGACTGAAAATAACTGAACTGGATGGTATAAATGATTAAAAATAAATACAAGGAGTACACCATTCATCTTTAATTTGCAACTGTTTTCAGTTTGCCTTTCTTGCAGGAGCTTTGTCTGTTGGATCTGGGTCAAATCCTTTATTTCACGACCTTATTCAAGTTATACAGGATGCTTTACCTTTCTAAACATTTCTTGAGACATAGAACAAATACAATAATATTCACAATTTAACCTCAGACACTTATAATGCTTTTTTTCCTAATGTTTTCCTGCTATACTGTTATTCTGTAAAAAAATTCTTGATATAAATCTACAGCAAAATGGGCATGTATTATGAATATATTAGTAAAATCACAAACCCCATTCTCTATGCTTCTGTATAACGTATCTATCAGGATATGTTAAAGGTCTAACACTTTTATTTTGTCCCTCATTTTTAGCAGAGATACTAGGCCAGTGCATATATTTTACTCTTGAAGGCAGGGATGAGCACATGCTGTCTGTAAAAGGGGTGAGACTGGATGATGACAATGACAATCCTAGAAGTCTGCACAGGATTTATAGCATCTGTTCATCTGTGATAACTAATAAAGTATTGGCATATGAAGAAGTGGTTTCATTTCTACACTTATTACGTAGATTAATCGATAATCTGGGCAAATAGTTGCCAAGGTCAATTTTAACTATGTGCATTCCAGCCTCCCCTTAGTTAATCAAACTGGTACAGTTAATTGGAATATTAATGAGGAGCAAATAAGGGACCTTACAAATGTTACAGGCTGTGAAGACTGTGAAATAATAACACCAATGGATAAGCTCCCTTTAGAGATGTTGCACAACAAATATAGAATAGTACAGGTTACAATTCTATTGTTTTTGAATATGCTTATACGTTTGTTTTGTTGACTTACGTGAAACAGGCTGAGTTCCAGCTTAGGAGTAATTTCCTGTCTGCCAAAAGAGCAAATTAAATTATGATTTTATAACCTAATTTTTTTTTCCTAATCCTATCTATGGCTAATATCCTTTGATAATACCATTAGTTTGTTATTATGTTAACCTTTATGAAGAAGTTTTGCTGAGCTATATACTCTTTTGACATTGTGATTCTGTCCTTACTATTGATGTCAGGTTTTAATTCTTTAGTTTTCATGTCTCACTTCTGTTAAAAATCTTAATTATTTTATATTTGTTCAGCTAAAAAATATAAATTCTTCAATTTCCACTTTAAAAGTCACAAATTTATTGAAAGTTTGTGTAGCTAATAATAAAAAATCCTGAGACTGTTGTCTTTGTAACTATAAACCTGACAAATTTAATCATAAAGAGTATATAAGAGGTTTAATTCTCATAATTCTCATGTAAAATCAAAATTTCATTGAATTTAATGAAAAAATGATTAACAATTATTATTAATATAACTTGGTGGGTAGCATTGCTTTCCTGACATTTCCAAAAAAAAATCCCTTTCACTTGTTTCAGAAGTTAATTATCTGGACTAGAAAATTTCAGGTTGGATATTTGCCTCAGTTTTGTTGTTAGGCTTGTTTATTTATAGAAACTTTCACTCAAGAGAGTTCAGCTCTTTCTGAGAAAAAGTAAAGTGTCTTGGTAGAAAGTATGTTGGTTCCTTCATTTAAAAATTCTAGGGTCTTCAAGCAACAGGGACTTGATAAATGGTAAGCAGGTGATTTTCTAAACTCAGAAATATGAATCATGGCTTTAAAGCTGGTCATATTTGGTCAAATTACTTAAATTTTAAAACGTACTCTCCATAAATTTACTCAATTAACATGCTCTTCACTCAATTACTAGGGTATTCCTCAAAGTCTGAGCTGGACTAC
The DNA here is from genome assembly GCF_000687185.1 of Egretta garzetta. Taxonomy (NCBI): domain Eukaryota; kingdom Metazoa; phylum Chordata; class Aves; order Pelecaniformes; family Ardeidae; genus Egretta; species Egretta garzetta. Next base: position 1,912,739 of record NW_009260669.1, read on the forward strand.
TGCATACTGTGCTATATATACGTTGCTCAGGACACTTGAATGGAGAGCAGATACATTTATTAAGTTACCCCTTTCCTGTGCTTAGCTGGAACAATTGAAAAGGAAGATTTCTACCTCAGTCTTCCCTCTTTCACAAATACCGTAGGGAGTAGATAGGGACAAAGGGCTGGGAACAATGGCAAAAAAGTTAGAGAGTGACTACGAGGTAGGATGGAGGAAGTGAAGGAGTATGCAGCTGGCAATGAACTATCAAGGAAAAGACTGTTGTGAGCCAGGTGGTGTGGATGATGTGAAAACAGACATGGAAGGAGTGCTACACTCCAGTAAGACTCTGAGGGAGAGACATCTACTCTGGACACAAATAAAGCTATATGCAAGGCTCTACAGTAGTGATAAAATAATAAATACTACGTTGTAGTAAGTTTAACGTTGTGACCACAGTAAAATTACTAGGCTTTTTGTATCCTTATTGATGATTGTATTTGAAAGTAGATTGTAATTATTTTATTTATATTATTGCAGCATCTACTGGCCATCACCAAAATCTGGCCCCATTCTCCTAAGTAACTTCAATTTGGAGAGAATACTCCCCAAAGGCCACCAAAGTAGTAATGTGTGTTTGATTGAATACCTTACTGGATCAAGGCCTTGTGAGCACTGTTTTGGCCTTAATTGAAAGCTCAGTCTGCTTAGATAAGGTTATTAATTAGACAGGGTCATTGCAAGGTAGTGGAAAATGCTTAAGTATGATGGACAATGTTATACAGAATAACATCTGGTGCTAGCAGCATTCTTAGTATTGGATGCAGCTGATGCTCTGTCTTAAGGACACATATTTAATAGTTAGCATTTTTAAATCCATTCAGCAAGTCATATTTGTGAGTCAGATATTTGCTTTCTTTGCCATTTTATTTCCATACCTATGTATTAAAGTGTCTGTACAGGAGAACTAAACATTTATTTGGAAAAGAAAATCAAAATTTTAAATAGTTCTTTGTAATGGACTTTTATGAAAAGACCACAGCTTGGTAATTTTCTGTCTTCTTGTGACATTATTATACCTGGTGTAGCTGGTAAAAAAGTGGCTGACCTTAAATTGAGATTGATTAGCTGGTCATGGCAACTGTGAGAAGCAGAATTTTAGCTGCCACTAGTAGGACTTGTTGATAGGTTGCTGTTATCTCATAACATCCCTCAAGAACACAGGCCTGAGAGGAGAGATTGAGATGTATGTGAATGTGGCAGAACTTCTTACAGCTGAGGCACTCATAATCACTAAAGCCTAAAGTATTTCAAATTCAGTGTGTAGAGAGAACTACTGCTCAACCATCTTATAAACTTGGCAGAAATCTCTGTCTCAACAACAGATTAATATATATGATAATTTTATAATCCTGCATGGTATGCCTTTTTCTTTGTCTTAAAAAAAAAATAAAATTGAGCATCCATAATAAACCCTGGAGGAAACAATTCAATAAGAGAATACGTATGCATCAGGAATTCATTGAATATTCTTGATTTCCCTTGGTTCCCTTAGATTTTCATTCAAGCTTTAAACTCCTAGGACCAAATTCATACTCAGTGTATACTGAGTTCCCTGCAGTAAATGTTATGGAGTGGAGTTATGGTGCAGGTGTGTTTGAAGCTGTGAATATTTTCAGAACTGTTCTGTATTTATCCATAATAAGTATATAGTTTATACTGAACTGCTGATGGAAACTTCCTCTTCAGGTCTCTGAAGAACATTATTGTGTTTCACTTTAAAGGGAAATACAGTAAAGTAGAAAGTGATGAATGTACCTGATTGGATATTCATTGCCATGGGCAAGTGATTTGTTACATTTTTCATTCAGAAGGGGCTTGTTTCTTAATAAGCAGCTACTCTTTGTGCCCCTGGTCCCCAAAGCACCTGAAAATAATTAGCATTGCTATGGAAAACTGGGAATAGGGCTACACTTCACTTACAGACATACCCAGCTTTAAAGTAGGTGGTGGTGGTGCTAGAAGCAGTCTAGCATGGCAACACCAAACTCAGGATGTGCTGCAAATGTCTAGATGAATTCTTAGAGACAAGTCTTAAATAGGAGAAAAGATAGTTGCTGAATTTGAGGGGTTTAAAGGTTATTATTATCCTACACGATGCTGGAGTACTACATAGTCAAACGTTTAGTGGCTTCAGTCCACAAGTGCTTGTGGAAAGCTTGTATACTTTTCTGTTTTAGTGGGTTTGTATTCCTAAGGCAAATGAAGCTTTTGCTGCAAGCAATGTGCTCTCCAAATAATTCCTTCAATGAAAGAACAGGGAAAACAACATTATTAAAAATGAAACCTGATGAGAAAAGAAGGATAATTCAGCACGGAGAGTCCCATTAGTTAGATACTTAGAAATCATAATCAGTAGTGTAATGGGAACAAAAGTTTTCTCCCCAAATCTGTAAGTTCTCCTTTAGAGGCTTCTCTGCTTCAGGTCACATTTATTTCTCTGGAAAAGCTTGTCTGGTTTTTTTTTTTTTTTTTTTTTTTTTTTTTTTTTTTTTTTGTATTTATGACATCTATAATGAAGCATTAGTTATTTTTAGAGTGTAATTTTAATACACACTACAGACACTAAAATGGCCCCACTGAAGAGAATTAAATCCTCGCCTTTAAAGCTTTTTGATACATTTTTACCTTGAAAAATAATCTGTCTCACTATACAGCTGGATGCTCATAGGGCTTTCTCCTTTCAGTCAGGAATGGATATCAGTCTTGAGAGAGAGGTGGATGTCAAATAAGGGACTAATAACCCATTTTATAATGAAAGGCCTATGGTGCAAAAATAGTATGTGATTTTAATCAACTTTATTTAAAAAAACCCAAAACAACAGCTGGTGGGAGTGTGAATTTATATCCACCGAGTGCAAATCCAGGGCACTGATGTCTGGGTTAGACTTTTAAAATACTCCCAGCTCCCCAAGAAAAGCAAAAACTAACAAACAACAGGTAAAAAACTGAAATTGCACAAAGCACTTCTCTGACACATAAGCCAGCTGGTATGGTATCAGTCATTTCCATAACCGGGCTCTCCAAAAAGGTGGCCACATTGAAGCTGCCTCATCTCTGCATGTATCCTTTGTCCAGACTAATTCCTGAAGCATGCCAGAGGATAGTTCAGAAGAGTTTTACATGGTAAAGATCAAGATCACATGAGTTATTAGTCTAAAAATTTAACAGTGAGTAGCAGGAAGCATTTGTATCTTGTTTAATTTGCTACATAACCGTAGCACTGGAGTCTTGAAGCCACTGGCCTTGTAGCTAGACATGCTGGAAATTACTCTGAAAATTACCGAGTCACCATAGCTCCCAGCAGAATGAAACGGATGGTTCTTTCAGAGCTTCAAATAGTAACCATAACTTGAAACAGATAAATAATCTCTATAATCAGGAGCCTGCACTTCCTGCTCAGAATATGCATATTATGGAGAAAGAAAAACGCAATAGATTTACTTTTTGCTAGGGTTATATAACCTCATATAAATAACCTTACGCAGAAGGCAACACATCTTAGTAGTCAGACAATTAATCACTGGAAAGGTTTTCACAGAATGATTATGGATTCTCCATTTTCTGAGATTCCTAAGAACCTACCCCACATGTAGGCATCATACAAGAATATGATGTATATTTTTAATTATTTGCATAAGGATGGTTTGCCTTAATGAACCAATTGACTCTGCCTGTTTTTCTAAAAATACAGTGGTTGCATAAACCAGGCCATTGTCAGCTGCATGGCAGTAACATCCCTGGTTATATTGCCTGACTGGTTAGGGTAGGAGCCAGTTTACCTCACCTAAATGCCTGAACTTAAATAGACCAGATCTCTCTTTACAACCTTCAGAAATACCTCCCTCTCTCTCTTTACACAACTTATTTCAGAGGATTAATTCTAATCCTAAGAATCAGGAATTTAGGATGCCTAAATTAGATGAACTAGAGTCCCACAATCCCTTTCTTTCATTTTAACATTATTTTAATGAAAATTTCAAGTTAAGATATTATGAATCATAAAAAATAAAAATTGCAGAGCTACACAGAACTCAGGCCTGCTGTGCTTTTATTCTCAAAATAACTTACATTTACTACATATCTTATTACAACTGCGAAATTTTTGTAGAGCGGTAATGAAACTGTCATGCTAAGCACATAATGAGCTATTTTGCTTTGTTGCTAACTGCCTCTTTGTTTGTATTGTATTTCATAAGTGTACCGCATCTTCATAAATATGATTGAATACAATAATAACTTCAAGGGAACTGCAGCAACTGCTTTGTCTTGAGAAAGGTAATATTTTAGCGTCTTTGCATTTGTATTGGATTTGTGTTGAATATGACTGTTTGTAAAATTAGAAGAATTTAAAAAATGAGGAAGTGTTTAAAGTAAAAAATGGCACTCATTAAAAAGAAGCCTAGAACTGTACTGAATTGTATAAACCTTTGTTGCACATATATGTAACCTGATTTTGAAACAGAAAATTAAGCAAATTTAACTAAATCTCTAGCCTTATTTTCTAAAAGTGGTAAACAGCCAATATCTCATGGATTTCATTAGAAACTGTCAGGCATTCAGTGCTTGCAAAGACAAGGAAATAAGTAAAGACCTCTTCACCTGCAAAAAATCCATCAAGTAAGCATGTTGATGTAGTTAAAGTACTTCAGACCTTGAGAATTGTTTTCCTGAAACAAATAAGCTCATAAGAGCTTGGTTTATTGCACAAATATGGTAATGAGAGGTGCAGTCATAGAGATGGATGTTAGGTGAAAATCATGCTCTAACTCAGATAAATTAATTGCTGTAACATTACCTTGCCTCTCTATTGATGAGGCCTAATTGTGAACTTAAGGATTTGACTTGATGTAAACACTGTTTCAAAGGGTTGTCTGTCTTGTAAGCCCCTCCCAACACACCAGTCACTGCTTTTAGGAAATCCTTCTCATTTGAGCACCTTAAGAGCATTGTTTTCCTTTTTTTTTCCAATGACCAACCCCCTAAAAATTTTCTCATATGGGAATAGTTGCCTATTAATAAATTTAAGCCTACTGTTAATAGGTCTATTTTTCTTAATTACCTTTAGCAGTCTTCCCAGAAGGATCAGAGGTTGTAAACCATTTTGCTAAATGGTCAAGGAGTAGCCAAGTACTTAAAGAAGGCAAAAGTACACTAAATGTAGCAGTGTGCAATGCTGCTTCGCTGGACAAACTAAAATATTGGAAAAAAAGAAAAATCGTTTCACATTGACTCAAGGGGGAAAAAAAAAAAGAAGGAAAGACTTAGTCCATTTTCTTCTTTTCAAAGAGCCCAGAGATTTAATGTAGGCATTTCTCCTTGTGTCCTGTGGCAGGTTTTGGTGCTTATCTTTGTTCCATTCCTGATTCAGAGAAACTTGAGTCAGACACCATTTCTTTTTCCTTGTTCTTACGGAGTCATAAGAAGGTGGTATTGCTATTTTCTGACAGACTGCAGATTCACCCCCTATGTATTTACACAGACTGTGGTGACTGTGCTCACTCATCTAGCGTCTATGACTGCCCTGGATATTTATTAGGCCTCTTCAGGCCCTGTCACCACAGGGAGCCCCCACTGTTCCTGGCCCCCTACCCAGGCAGCCCCCAGCCCCCACTGGTAGTTGACATCTACTTTTTTACATCTTAATTTCTCCTTTCTTTTAAATGACCAAATTTATAAACAAAATATTCCCACTAATTGTATTAGATAAATAAACTCTTAATTGCCTTACTTCCCAGCTAAGTTGTGGCTTAGGTCTGAGGGCACTAAATCCTGAGGTATCCAACCTAGAACACTATCTAGGAGGTCTGCTTTCCAGGGTTTCTCAGCTGTGAGGGTTCCCATATTTGCTAGGGGTGTCTGGAAAGTTTCAAGTGCTGAGTTTTAGTTGCCTACATTAGTTCAGAAGTGTCTGAATACAGGACACAGGAGATTTCATTTCTGAGTATGAAACAGGTTTCAGTGGATAGTCAGATAAGATCCACCTTAGTCCACTTGCGTGTAGGCAGAGTAGTCTTCAGACTTGTGAAATGGAGTGACTGCATGCAGGCATAAGGGAAATATAAGACAAGTTGGAGAACTGGTGACTGAGAATCTGATTCAAGCACTTGTGGTTGGGTCAGTCTCTTAGAGAAGGCAAAACACTTTGAACCTGGCTTATTGAAATGGGTTTGTGTATCTTCACCAGGTTAAAAAAGCCAACACAGATCGTGGGAAGAGGGATCAAATGCCTTGGCTACTCAGCCAAATGTGCCAATGCCAGAGTTAACCTCAGGATCCCATTTTCCTGCTCTTCTCCTGGCTTCATAACCTTTGTATGCTAAACCCCACCACCATAATGCCATGTTCCTTCAACAAGAAAGTTTAGGAAACCAGACTCCAGGTAAATCAGTGTCTGTCTTATCCTGTTGATTCTCTGTATTTAGGAAAAGGGGTAGACATTTAACCACTACTCTAATCCATCAGTTGAATAAAATATCTGAATTGAATTTTTTACAGCCACTTATTTCTCTCCACCACCTGCATATGGATTATATGTGGTACCAGATAGATAAAATTTCATGAAGCAGTGTCTAATGTAGGTAACTAAGAAAGGTGTCCTGATATTTTTCATTCCAGATATGCAGATGACTCAGAGGCAAGATGATGGAATAATACAAATTCAGATTAAAAATAATATTGAGTGTAATTAAGCATAGGAACAACTTAATAATGAAAAGATTGTCATCTATGACTAGGTATCTTCTGACATACCAAGGAGAATCTATGATCTTACTGCAAAAAGAATGGGAAAGTGTTTGCTTATATTGATCACGTTGCTTTTAATGTACTATTGCTCTAGTGTTTTCCTTCATGTATCACACTCCTACTCTGAGGTGGCTGTATCTGCAGGACTTGCAGTTTGTGGTCACCTAAATGGCCTGTCGATTAACTTTGCATGTACCTTTAGATTTTCTGGGTAAGAAATCAATGATGTTCCTTTAGTACTCAACTGCCCATTATAACTGGAATTTAGCATTAAAAGCCTGGAGATAATCTAAATTAACTAACTGGAGTGGTTATTATAAGACTGCAGTGTAAAAGAAGGTGTTAAGTTATAGCTTTTTAGTTAAACAAAAGTTGTTGGGAATCTCTGGTATTTTCTAGTAGCAAGTAGTTACAAACTAAAGCAAATCTACAGTCTCTTGAATTAATTTTTACTATTCATAGAAAGAAAACTAGAGAGTTTGTATAGCATTCAGTGCAAATTATTCTTGTGAGATTACGAAAGCTTCATGGCAAGATATTGCAAAAAATTATTTTGTTCAACGGAACATAGTTACTGTTATGTACTGACAAGGCACAAAAATAATGTAAAGGTTATGTTTCCACTATTTCCAACACAGCAGGTTATTGCTATCTGCATAGATGATATACTGAGACCTCACAGCATACATATACATGTAGTACAAGTTGACACAGTGCAAAAATGAAAATGAAACTCTCCTTTTGCCTACAAAAGGAGCATCACAAAATAATAGTGGGGTAGAAGTTTTTGGTCCACAAGACAGAGTAAATAAAATTTCTTTAAGAAGAAAGAAGTAATAAAATATAGTGAGGCTAGAACTGATGTTAATAACTCTGTCCAGAATCTTTCTACATGTGGAGACAGAGCCTTGCACTTAGACCTTAGCAATGAAAAACTGGAGACTTTCTTGTAAAAGACAGTTTGATTTGCTGTGGGGTGTTCAGCTTAGATAAAGGACACTTATCCTATCAGGAAAAGCTCTCTTCATAATAAAAAAGCAAAAATTTTCCTCTACCACCCGAGTAGACCATTACTGGGGGGAAAAAGTTAACAAAAGCAAAAGCTGTGACACCAAACTTGTGATAGCTACCTGATGAGATGTTAGATGGAGGTTCCCAATAGTATCCCCACTGGCTGATGTAGTAAAATTTTCAGAAAGTCTTAGGTTCAAGAAGGCACCAAATTAGACTTCCAAAAATATTTCTTGAAAGGCTCATGAGAAACATTCATCAATCCAGCAAGTAATGAAAACCCAAATAAACCAAGTTGAGGTAATGCATTAAATTTACTCTTCAATAGAATTAAATTCTAAAATTATTTAAAAATAAACAGAAGATTGCTACACTTCACATAATGAGCTTTTAAGACTCTATATTGTAAAGTTGCAGGGGCAAGGTGAACATTTTTCTGTCATGCTTTCACCAGATCACTGTGACATGTCAAATTTATCGTTACTTATGAGGTGGGGGCAGTTAGGTTTTAAGACCTACAGCAGCAGCCTTTGTGCACTGCATCACCTTGCACAAGTTGTCACCTCTAAAAATACAATTATTTCAGCTGAAAGCTACCTCCATAACTTTCTTTCTTCGTTGTCTGAACAACAAAAATATAGGACTAAATACTCAGTCTACATATTAGTGATCGTTGTGCTACAAAGGTGTTCCAGCCACATAAAGAAGGCCACATTCCCCAAAGGCAAATCAGTAGTGTGCACAATGCTTGGGGCTGTGATTTCTACTGGAATTTGTGCAGTTTCCTCAACACAAAGACAGTGTTTGAGTAGTTTCATCAGTCTCTGTAAACCTCTTCTGTGTGGGCCAATAACAAAGGAAGAAAGAGCAAAATATTCTTCCTTCTCCTTGCTGCTGACATGAGGAAAACAGCTCATGGAGACATCGTTCAACTATTCACTTTATTAGCTGCGGTGAGAAGTCATGTCTGTTTCCTCATCTAAAGCTGACCTTTCCTCTTGCTGTCTGTTCCTCTTCCAGTCAAGGAGGACCAATGATCTAGATCACCTACTGCAACTGAAGTCTCCTATTAGGATCTACCTGTGTGTGAAGTGATAACAGTCTCTTCGTCCCTGCAGTGTCTTTCCAACACCAGATCAGGGAGTAACATTCCCACATGTATCAGGATGAAACCAATAATAAGTCTCTGCACATCTGTTGTTTGTTTATATGAACTCTGTGTTAGCCAATCTTTCCTCAGGGCTTTTCATCCAGTTTTTGTGTAGAAACTTTCAAGCTGTTAGCCTCGAGGAAGCTTGTGCTCAGTTCTGCCTCTAAAATGCTGGCCTGAACTTTTGATTTCAACTGTGGTAATTGTAATACCTTCCCACTGGACTCACTGAGAATAAATATCCCTGAAGCAAGACCATGGATCAGCATATCTATATGTGAGATATTGATGAATGACATTACGATCACTGCACATTCTCTCTCTGTTACAGATCTTGGGACTTCTAAGCTTCCAGATTTTTCGAAGTCAGTAACAATATCAGGGCTGCAGTAGTGGGAATCTTAGTGCAGTAGAAGACACTTTTAAAAAGGAATTGATAACTTGAATTGTGGTCTTGCAGTTTCCTTTCAAAACTTCCCGGTATTCTCACAACTGTGCGCCACAGACTAGATGGTGTCTTTGATCCCATCTCAGAGTTTACTGTGAAAAGGTTCAAGCTTCATTGTGTCTATTACTTAGTTATAGAAGTTATCTCTGACTTGACTGGTTGGAGTTTTAGAGGGCACACAGAATGTAGTGGCTTGTGACAACTGATGGTGATTAAAGAGAGCACTCAAAACCCAGTCTTAGATGGGTGCCAGAGATGCAGTGGTTGTCTGAAGGACAGGCAGAGGAGCCAAGAACAGTGCTCTGATGTGATACCAGCTTCTAAAATCCTGCCAGTGCCACAGCTGCTTGGTATTTTAGGTGGATAATTTTACTGCTCTTATGTGACTTTTCATTATTCTTGAAAAATATCATAGAGATTTGCTCCTTGTGTGACTTTATCACAGTTTGGGAGATAATAGGGACTGGACTTGGCTGCATCCCCAGGCTTACTGTGCTTGGAAAAGAACATGATTATGTGTAAAAGGAGAAACACATAATCCAAGAGGAAATGGCAAAAAAGAGCACAAGAAATGCTCCCGTTAACTCTGTGTATTCCTGCTTTATTGTAAATTGTATCCTGATTAGCCTGATTGCAAACAAAGGTAGAATTTTATAGTGAAATGAATACATGTTAAAGCTTATCTATTTTTTTTTGAGACCTCAAATCTCTAAACCCAAGAAAAAGAAACATCTTCATTTTTACTCAGTACTTGCGAAAACTATAATCTAGAAAGTTAACACTCCTTTCCCAGAACATAAATAATATTGTTATCAAAGAACATTACAGTCTGGGGGCTTCTGCACTGAAGTCTGCTTTGGAGTTCAGCCCTTCCCTTTCTGACTAAATTCTTAAGAATGAAACATTCCATGAAAATGTTTTCTTCATAGTTCCTTTGGTTTCTCATTTTCCCCATCTGGTAGAAGCACTAATTATGATTTTGTTCCCTGGATTTCAGTGAGAGTTCTGGGCTCCATAAATTTCAATATAATTTTAGGAGATTTTTAGTTTTTCTTCTTACTATTTCTTATTATTTAACTTTTCATTCCTACTACTCACCAGGGTTGTTAGAATTTAATGTCTTCTAAGCTCTTCTGAAACAATGGTCTCCAAAACAATAAAAGTCAAAGAATCTATAGGTGCATTTTTATAACACTAAGAGCAGCATTACCATCTTCCTTCTGAACAAAATATTTAAAGGGCACTCAGAACATCTAGGAGGGATGGTCACTTTTATCTAATTAGCTGCAGTAAGTACATTGCATGTTAACTGGGTGTACACAAGGCCTTCTCAACATTTCATTCTACTACAGGCATAATTAAAAATTATCAATGTCTATTACTCTCCTTAGCAATTTCAGCATTTAAAGCTCAAGGTAACAGGAAGTTCAGTAATTGTTTCACTGGCCGCTGTAATTTATTTTCTGGAGAGGGCACAGACTCATTGAGTAATAAGCATTGAGTGCCATCTAGTGTATACATCACAGTGTGTGGACAAAAGCAGCCCAGGAAAGTCTAAAGAATCTTATGATTACAGTTCCTAGCAAAAAAAAAAAAAAAAAGTGAATAGAAAAGGTTGCTATGTCTGAAAGAGGAATCATTAAATTACATTGTTTCATGAAAAAAAAAAACAAACCAATTAAGAACATATTTCACTAGAGGGAGAGACGTATGCATACAAAACTGTTGGAGGGTCATGTTTAGGATTGCTTCTGTAGGCTGAGCTCATTAAACACACCAGGAGTTCCTTGTATCCTTTTATTCCCCACATGATTTTCCAGTGTACCACCTTCTCATCCCATTTTATGTCTTAGAACAGTTAATCCATTTACAACTTGTAATTTGCTAAATTACACCTGTTCTTTCCTTCTGGGAGAAAAGTAAATCTTAACTGAGATGTTTGGCAGGGTTAAAAGCTATTATATTGCTCCAGCTCTTTGATCTATAGGCAATTATAATCCCATTTGGTGACAAATTGATTTATCAGTTGTCATAGCTTTGTTGGGCCCACATTTCCATCTCCAGTTTTCACCAAAATCAGTAGTACCCTTCGTACTGATATCTGGCACTGTTTTCTGAAAGAATGATTGTACTATGGCCAGGCAAACAGTCTCTTGCAGAAAAATGCCACTAGTGTGAATGCAAGTCCTTGCTGCACTTCAGACAGTACAGTTGGAAGAATTCAACCACAGAAAAACTAGTTTTAACCATCTATTGAAACTTATAAGGTGATTAATATCTATGTAAAGTGATGGCTTGTATGATTTGAAATGGCAAAAATGTAATTTAACAGTCTGGTCTTACACATTTAATATCTCATAAGTAGTTTTTCCAATGGAGGCTGCATGTTTACAATACCCACATTTGCATACATTAGTCCTGTTTCCATTTACCTGATATAATTTCTCATTTCATGTTACACATGTAAAAATCTCATCTATGGAACTGGTTAATGACCAGCTGGAGACATCAACAGATGCATTTCCAAACTTAGTATCACTTCATTTAGCATTTAGTTCAGCTTTCTTCAGAAAGTTGCTTAGGTGTCTATCTCTAGATGCTCCAAAACTGTGGAAGAGATTGGATGTTATTAGAAATTCCATAGCATGTTTTTGATGAAAAAACTTTTGAGTGTTGTTGAATTAAAAGAAGAAAGTAATAGCTCAAAGGAAAACATCTATAAGGCTGCTGAGGTCTGCAATTGGATAAACAAAACACGAAACTTGTTCTTTTAGAAGAAAAATAAGCACTTGAAAGGATAAATGGCTTATGAAGAGCTTGTTAAGTGCTGTATACTACATACAGCTATATGGGTACAAAGGGAGTGAGAAAAAAAAAGCTACCTGCTTCTGTCAGTAGAGAAACTAATTATACATGAAGCTGTTGCTGTTTGTACACCTGAAGTGAAAAAGATAGAAAGAACCATTGCATACAAGATTACTGACTCTGGGCTGCAGTACCCATCACCTTACTACATAGGGAGGCTGGAAGAGAAAACACACACATGCCCGCACACCCACAAACCTGCTTAAAATTCTGAATATACTTAACCTAGTTACATAGTAAAAGATAGCATGGTAAAGATGACTGCTGAGTTGCAGCAGCAAAGCGTGGTGTATGGCAAATAAAAGAGCAGCAGCACTCTTTCTCTACCAGAGGAGGTGGAGGACCTGCTGCAGATACCCAACGGCACCGTCCAGGTGTAGCATCCTTGCCCAGGAAAATGGGGCTGGAGCGATCCTGCTTGCTCTCTTCTGCTTCTGCCCCTGTTCCTGCAGGGGCTGGGACTGATCTTTTTCCCTTCTTGTTCTCTCCTTGGTGCTTTCATGCTATACGGGGTGCTTTACATGCAATGCATATGTGTTCCTTCTTGTCTCTGCTGTGCCTGCACCAGGTCTTGCCCAGCTCTCAGGGCTGTGTTGCTTCAGTGAGCAGCAGCACAGCAGATGTGATTTCTGCTATTCCCTGAGAACAAATGGTATTACCCTATACTTGTACTGTCAGTTCCTCTGCTATCAACCTAGGCTTGGAGTCTTCGTATAGACCAGGTCAAGGATTGAAAGCTGATAAGCAGATACTATTTTACAGGAACAAACCTCTTCATGTTCCTTAAAAGTATAATTTTTATTGTCATGGAGGTGGAAAAAATTTCCAACTTTACAGAGAGATTGTTTTAATCCATGAAAAAGATGCAAGAATGAACTAAGAAATATATCTGTCAGAAATCAAGCAACAATTTTAGATTACTATTATATACTAGACATTGTCATGATAGGGAATTTGTTATATATTTGTATATTTGAAGAACAACTTAATGGCAGTGGTGTCATGGTAGAAACTGGCTTAACAGCCAAATCAAAATCAACATGTAACCAAGTAACTTTGGAGTGGAAGAGATTTACTGATGAGATATCAAAATACCAGGTGTGAATGAGTCATGAACTCCTCAAATCTCAGGACTGAATCACGACTCAGTAAATGCCATGTGCCTTCTTCACACAAATAGAACAGTAAGAATCCCTCAGCTTATGAGCCAAAGAAGAACAATTGATAAACTCCTTTGATGCAAGCTTGGTTTCCATAGAGAGATGAAATAATTCATCAAGATAGCTTTTGCTGACATTTACCAGAGAGCACAAGTGGTTTTCTATGTGGAATAATATGTTTCATAATAGTTGGTTTAGCTGGAAGAATTAGGCAAACTTTTGAGAATCTTCAGGTTTAAGATAGGCTTGTCTTGTTTTAAAGCTAAGCAGAAATTAAAAATATTTGTTTAGGGATTAGATAGACAGGTATCAGTAAGGTAGTCTCTGAGAGAAAAGGTGTTTGGTGCTTGTGGAGTAGATCATACATTATCAGAGGAAAAGGACAGGGAAGGAGATGTAAGGAAGTAAATATGATAAGGTGGTTATCTTCTGGATGGAAGAGAGAGACATAATTTCTGTAACCATTTAGTAGAGGGGAAGAAGATAACAGTATGTCCTAAAAGCAATACCACTAATGAGTTTTTGTATGTCTGGTAGAATTATGAATCTTATTTCCCAAGATCACTGAAGAAATATGATTTGTCTGCTTCCTCTGAAGATAAAATCTTAGTGATCAGAAATAGAATTATTTTTATTTTTTAGAAATATTAATCTTTGTTATGTAGCTTTTTACAGAGGTTTTGGAGTGTTCATCCAAATACAAAAAGGACTGTGATGTGGTATATGCTATTTGACAACTGCATATGACCGACCCAGCACTTTCTCCAGAAATTTTTGCTAGACATTCAGTCTCCAGTACACACAAAACTTGCGTAGGCTAACACTGATAGTCACTGAGAGAAGTTGAAAAACACTGCATCACAGAAGAAGTCCTATTCATTCTATGCCACAGGACTTAAACATTTGAAATAATACATGGAGAACAGTGAGCATCATGGTGTTGTCTCTGCCAGTCTGCAAGGTTTAGAAAGAGCTGGACTTTCACCACTACAGCTGTGGGGAGGTGAGAGAGTTGCAATGCCTGCAACAAAGAGGAGGAATCTGGATGCTTACTTGATTACACATGAATCAAACTCCAGAAGTGTCCACCCATGATTCATTCAGATGAAGATGGTGTTACACCTAAATTCTTGTTTATGGGCAAAGAGGAAGCACACCTTATATTTATATAAAGTCAGAAATATATTACTAGTGTAATCAAAATCTTAAGAATTTAATTGCTAAAAAAAAAGAAGAATACAGTTAGAACACAGAATAAAGTCTCAGCAATAGTAATAAAACAGTTAAAATTGCTATATACACACTTAGTTTCTCCTGATTTCCTGGTGTTTTTCTCATCCTTTCCCTGTTCCTCTGGCTCCTGAGATTGGCAGCTTCCTTCCGGTACTGGTGGGTGGTGAGCTGTCAGCATCCAGCATCCTTTGTCAAGAGGAATATGATGTTCATGTCACTGGTTTCTTCTTCTTCATGCTAGGATCTATTAGTGTGTTGGGAGCTTTGTGGCAGACATCGTATTGGAGGAGATAGTGATCTTGAGCAGGCCATGCCTGGCAGTTACCTAACCTGCTTGGCCTTGCCTTTATCTAACAGTAGAGCAAGGAAGTTCTCGTGAGAACATCCTTTAGGAATAGGGTTGTTTTCTTAAAGGAAATTACATTATAGCTCAGATGAACAGAGGGAGAGGGTCTCTCCATGGATTTGCTCTGCTCTGTGCAGCACACTGGGGGAAAACCAATCTGGGCTCTGTCTGATACTGTGCAAATGCAGGCTGCCCAGCATCTGAAAGGATTTACTCCCTGTCTATACTCCTCTTCTCATTTAGTCTTATTAAAGTAGGTAGCTTATTAAGCCATTTGTTATGAGGCCTTTCTTATTGTGATGCTGCACTTGCTCTCTCTCACATCACCCCCCAGGTGCAGAACATGGGGTCATTCCTAAATGCTTGCTAACACCCATTTGCACTTTTCTCTGTCTTCATTACTCTGCACCTCCATGTTACATCCAAATTTACTATATGCCATGACCTTTGAGTATGTTAGACACAAAATGATAGATTTGTTTGTTCTCCTTTTTACCTCTAAAATAAGTTTTGTGCAGCTCCAAACTCACCAATGTTGAGTTAAAACAAAGTTGCGGGTCAAGAGCAGTTCAGACAGCAAGCCAGACAAGCCTCAGGCCTCAGGCCTTGCAAACTCAGTACAAAGCTTTAATAAGCTGTAATACTGCCTTTAAGTATTTCTAGCAATTTTTCATTAAAAATATGACAGTTATTACTCTTTTATTAATGCAAAAAAATTTTACCAGTAAGACTTATTACACATATATATGGTTCTTGTCAGTTGTGAGAACACCATCATTAACATAATTGTCACTTCTAAGCTGACAGGAAATTTGTAATATCTAAAAGAAGTCTGTCAATAGATATCTTCAAGACTTCTGGATTTTATTATCTTAGATCTGTCAATAGCTCAGATTTCTGACTGGGGTCACTGGCTAAAAATCCTGAACAAAGAGACCATGGTAGTCGTAGGAGATATAGAATAAAATACATACTAAATTTAGCAAAGGATAAATAAGTTTATGTTGATGCCACTAGGAGATTATGGATTACACTGGACAGTAGCTCCTCCTAGTAACGGGCAGCATCACAGAAGGAAATATTAAGTCTGGAATACACTGCATGTAAGATTTCAGTTGAATCAGCTGTTAGAGTTTTGGGAGGGAAAGGAGGTTCTTGGTTATTCTTTGAGTTTATAAGTAGTATAGATAGACCATGCTGTACCCAGCTCAGGGTTCTACATGTATCATCAAATATACGCTAGTATAGACAACCTGGGCTCTGTCTTAAAAAGGTCCCTCTGGCACCTGCTGAAACAGCAGCCAGACCCTGTAAATAACCTGACCTCAGGTGGGACTCAGATTACCCACATGGGTATTCAGGGCTTCATCCTTGCAGCGCTCCAGCACTTCAGGCTGCTCCCATGGCTGTTACCCACATGGATATTCAGGGCTTCATCCTTGCAGCGCTCCAGCGCTCCAGCACTTCAGGCTGCTCCCATGGCTGAGCCTAAATGGGCTTGGCTGCCAAAGCAAGGTCTCAGTTTCTGCAGTGTGGTTTCATTGGTCTAGTAACATCCTTTCATGACCAAATAACTTAACCTAGAAAACTCTTCATTCTAATCAACAAACCTGCAGCAAATCCAATAAAGTTCAGATGTTAGTTGCCTCAGAAATATTTACAACTCTGCTAAATTACACAACTAACAGAGCTGACGTCAGTTCAATTTCTCTTTTTTATGTCAGGTCCTTGTCTAAGAATCTGGCAAATAGCAGTATCTTTGGCTAGTTTTTATTTCTGCCCTGTATCAGCGAAAGTTCTGTAAAATACAGGTAAGCAAGACGTTTGGGGTTTTTTAGGCTTAAAATATTCCAAAAAGAACAATAAAATGAAAGGCACAAGGAAAGGTGCAGAACATGTGCAATTCATGTGAGCCATTCTTATTCGGTGCAAAATGCTGGTTTGACACATAGCTAGCTTTAGAGAAGAGGAGGTTCTGGAATGGTCCCAAGCCTCCCAAAGCAGTCATGTTCTCTTTGGGTGCTTTACAGACCAAAATTCATCCTGAAATCGAGCATGCTGCTTTATGTTCAACCCAACATATCTGTCTGGTTCTTTCACTGTTAGTTCATAAGAGCTATCAGTATTTGAATCAACCTTCTATCTGCAGAAGAGTCTTACTAGTTTCAATATATGAATTAAAAATTAAACAGAACCACATGTACTGAAGTAAACTAAGGTGAAAAACGACCAAGCAAATGAAACCAAACTCTGGCTTATTTACTGGACTTAATTATTCATGAGAAGTTTCCTACACAGAAAACAAACAAACAAGCGAGCAACGAACTCCCAAAACCAGAGAAATTTAGGAAGCCTCCAAAACTGAAGCAAACTCAGTGCTCAATACTGTATGGGTAGATTTTTCTCTTAATTTTAAATGTTTAAGGCTTAAAATTTCTGTATAGGGGTTTAAAACTGTTTCTCTGCTTTCCTGTTGAATAAAACACAAATCCATGTTTTCTGGAGTTATGGCACCATCTCCTGGCAAAACAGGGTGTTTGCTCATAATTGATAAAATATTGTGAAGCAAATCAGAAAAGATATCAAGGTGCTTCCTCTGAACTTTCCATCTCCAGCTCATTTCAATTACCAGATTTCCCAACTGCTTGTGATACATTAATCAGCGGGCAGGTGCATACTATTTGCAGTTTTTTACAAAAAATAAAAATTAAAACAGAAACAGAAATAGTAAAGGATTTTTGAAGAGACTCAAAAAGCAGTCTTACTTTGGTATATGCACAGAGAGGCGCACCCTCTGACTTGCAGTGTGTACAGTGTTATGATGGAACTTCACTGTGAAAAGGGACAGTCCTTTTTTCCCTTTTGCTTCAAATCTTCTCTTCCCCTTCATGACAGCGTGGGAGAGTCAAATCCCTACCTGACAGCCAATGACTAGGTACAGAAAATCAGTTTTGAGGTTAGAAAGCGCTTTGCTTCATGTTTCAGGCTCAATGGAGACATCAAAACATACCAGGCATGACCTCCTGAGGTCTCTTCTGGCAGAAATTCTCCTTTGATGCTATGGATTCTTCAATGGTATGATTCTACCAACTTTTATTAAAAAAAAAAAAAAAGTGAAATAATTTAATTGCTTAAAGATCTGGGGAAAATATTACAGGTGAAAGAAGAAACGGATACATAAACACAAAGAAACTGATGAGTTTCTGGTCTCTGATTTTTTGGACATTGAGGTTACTGGCAGTGTACTGCCACATCTTCACGGCCACCAATAGTCTGTTAACATAGTGTTACTGCTTTTGAAGATGTAGAAATCATGTAATTAAAGCAAATTAAAACTGCAGAGCACCATGATGAGTATTCAAATAGTAAAACCTATTAAACAGCTGTTTTCCAAGGAAAATGTTGCATGTTCCCTTTTTTTTGGTTATTTAAAATGTACATGATCATATGGACAAAATTGCCTTGGTAGAATAGACAAGCTAATATTATGTCCCTTGCATTTCTAATTTCAGTGATCTGTAATATGCTTCGTTTGCATCAATAACTTCAATTTTGTGCAAGCTGATCTGAAAGAAGATATAGGATAAGTTTATTAACGTATGTTAAAAGACAACTCTTGCTAGATGTAGGTATTTATGAGGGGACATGATGTTCTCTCATCCATGTGTCCAAATGCAAATGTATCAGCATTGGCCTGAGATATGTAAGGCTTCTGTCCACACTCTTGTATTGACTCTTTGGGCATCTTCCCACATGATTGTATTTTGCAGTGCAAGAAGAATGGGTGAATTATCTTACTGAAATGCTAAAATCTTATTCAGTAATTAGGGTTCATTAATATTTCCATATATTAACACCTCCGCTGTATAGAAAATTCTAGAACTTCAATTTAAAATTGTTGGCCTATAGTTACTTGAATATTTATAGGTGAAAAAATATTTTTCAATTCACAAATATATGTTTTCTTTTTTTTTTCTGTTTGTCTCTATACCTAAGTATTTGAAAAGCTGTACTGAGCAGCAAGACCATAACAGACGTCACATTTCTGTCTGAGATATGAGGAGTCCTGCTCACCTGTTTGAATTGCCCCTTCTCTCCAGAGCTGGTAAAGCATGAGCAATTATTTTTAACTTATTAACATACATATCACACTGTAAACTTTCTTGGATAGGTACCCTCTCTTTCTCCTGGTCTTTGTAATCATGATCCATGATGGAGGTTGATAGAAGCTAGCATCATTAAGAAAAGAAAACAACAACAAAAAAACTCCCTTTTGATTTAAAAATAAGAATATTTAGTTAGGTTTGTAAGATAATTTTTAAACTTCTAATTGTTTCTGAAATTGTTTCTGACTTCTGACAGAAGACAGGCTTCTGAGTTGGCAAATTATTTGGTGAGATTTATTTTTTCACTCAGGAATTAATGCTCAAAATTTTATAAAACATTCCCAAATAGTTGTATTCAAGACTACACAGCACCTGAGAAGCTCACTTTTCTTTCTGCAGAATCACACTTATTCGGCAGTATCCGATGGTGGGGAATGAGAATATATTCCAAATAGTTGTTTGTCTGAAATCAGTTGGAAACATCAGTAAAGCAGTGTTGAAACCCAGCAAGTTAATGTTCCTTTTAGCATTGGATTTTTGTTTATGTCTTCGAGTCTGGTTTGCTAATATTCAAGTAGCGATATACATAAAACTGCAATTTAAAATGTTTATTGGCACCGTCCCAGTAGTTTAAAAGTAAGGTGTCTGGTTCTGAACTTCACTTACATTACTTTTAGCATAGATAGAGTATGGGAAAGGTGGCAGGTGGAGAGACAAGTTAATTAAGTTTTAAATCCTCTGACCCTACTCTGCACAAGACCTGGTGTCTTCTTGCACGCAGCAGCCATTCACTCACTTCTGGCAAAACCCCAGGTGAAGGAGCATCCTATTCTAGCAGAGAAGTCCTCAGACCATTCTGTGACATACTTACCATCAAGTATGGTAATAAAAAGTATTAAAAATGTTTTTTCATTTGGCTTATAATAGTGTGTATGACTATGAGAACATTAGGAAGTACTAACTGCTGTGATGTTAATTTTTAAAAGCTGTGTTTTTCCCATGATTTTCTAAAGCCTCTTGTTAGCCTGCCAAAAAATGACAATTTTTGTGCAAATGTTTAATTTAAAAAAAAAAAAAAAAAACTATCAGCGACATTCCCATCAGGACTCATGGCGAGTTTTTGCATTATTCTTTTCAGCTGCATAGCCTGGGACTTCTAAAGGAGACCCCTGCACAGCCCATAAGTCTGAAATGTTGTCACCCCATCACTGCTGAGCAGCTTGGGCTCTCCAAAACACTCCAAGCTTGTAAAAATGAGTATTGTGAATTAGCACTGGACCTCAGAAATACATTCAAGAAATTTCTGTATTGATTGTGTCTTACTTATGTTAAGTCCATGCCTCAAAATTCTTGTTCTAAAGAATTTCCTGCTCATTTTTAATGAAAACCACGTTTTGAATTTTTAGAGTTAGATTCACTCATAGACTTTAATGCTTTCTGAAGCCAGGACTTCCTCAGCACTGACAAGACTATCTGTCAAGACATGTTTCCACGTCACATTTTATTCATGCAAAAATACAATTATACATTTCTGTTTATTTTTTTTCCTTAGAACTAAGACCCAGACTCATCAGATAGGATAGCTTCTCCCCCTGAAGTCTACTGGAAGTTACAAAACTTGCTGTCTATGTGTATCTAACCTAAATGCCTGATGAGTAAACCTGAGGGCAATGCTGCTGTCGCTGCTGCCATCTGCTGCTTGGTTTAAATTCAACAGCCTTTAAATGTTAGGAAAAAAAAATTCTGATGTGAAGCTTAAACTTCTGAGTTTCACAAATCCTAATAAAAGATGGAAGAATTGCAGCTTACAACTGGTCTTTATTCTAAATAACACATAAAAAAATATTTAACTGGGTTCTTCTAGGTAGTTACCTCACTAATAATAACATTTAAAATATGTGGAAATCAATAGAAGTGTTTGCATAAAGCAATTTTCTATAAAATTTTTATTAATGTTTATTTTTAGTTTATTATTTTAGAAAAGCATTTTTTTTCCTGAGTTTATCACCATAACATGAGGTCATATTGTATTCATCTTCAACTGATGTCTTCTAAATAAAAATGATAGCATGTATTTGTGGGGAGTGTTCCAGATTTATGAAGCCCCTGGGTTTTCTTACGCACTCGTTTATTCCCTATTCCCGTATCTCTAGGCTGTTGCCTAGTCAGCGTTATTCATATTCTTTTGAAGTTTGAATCAAGGTTTTCAAAGACTGGCTGAAATGTATCTGATACTGAAAATGTATCACAGATCCAAGACTATCATTAAAAGGTAATATTAAAATTCAGAACACCAGGGTATCTTGGTAATAATTAATGTATTTTCTACAGATAAAAATAGCTGGTTTAAATTGTTGTTATTATTGCTGTTCTGGTTAGCACAGAATGAAGTCAGCAACTACTGCACAAAACCTGAAGTTTCCATTCTCTCACTCACTTTTATTCTCATCTATAAATATGTGAAAAGTATATTTTTCATAAGTCTATGCTTACAAACTACTGAAGTATTTTTTAAAAGGCCACACTAGGGGAATCTACATCTGGTTCCCTGTAAGGTTAACCACTTAACAGTGTGAATATACATAAATAAAATCGGAATGTCAATACAGGCTTCAGCTTACCTTTTTTCCAAGCACCTTTCTGGGTGATTAATACTTCCTAAAACATCAAATCAGTTGGGGTGGACTAAGGGGGATGGATCTAAAAGCACTGTTTTTCTGAATAAGCAAGATCCTACTTAATTTTTTGTTAAAGCTTAATTAATCTAAAACAAGATTTTTTTTAAGTCAGGGTTAAGTTTTGAATCTAACAAACCAAACTTTGAAGAAGATTAGTTTCAATACCACTCTGGATTTTGAGCAATGTTGTGAATGCCATAGCTTCTGCTATCATTTGAGGTTTAAAATAAGTGCTGTAGCTCACGTGCCTAGTCCTGGTGGCTGGTGAGGAGATGCCTTATGGGCACTACCGCTTTGGGTTAACTCCACCAAGGGACTTCAGCCACTGTTACTGGCCTCTGTCTTTAATCATCAAACTTGGGTACCTAGAGAAGAGGGTCTGTGCATTACACGTAAGAGCTGGACTCTACAAAGGGTGATTGAGAACAATGTATTTAAACTCATGGTCCTGTTAGACCTTTTGCTTTAAAGACTAATGCCGTGGTTTAACCCGGCTGGCAACTAAGCACCATGCAGCCACTCGCTCACTCCCCCCCTCCCTCAGTGGGATGGGGGAATCGGAGAAAAGAAAAAAAAAGTAAGACCCGTGGGCTGAGATAGAGACAGTTTAATAAGAGAGAAGAA
>NW_009260669.1:1935283-1960087 GCF_000687185.1 Egretta garzetta
CTCTCACCCCGACCAACCAACTCCCCCCAAGCATGACATTATATGGTCTGGAATAGCTCTTTGGTCAGTTTGGGTCAGCTGTCCTGGTTGTGCTCCCTCCCAGCTTGTTATGCACCTGGCTGAGCAGGAGAAGCTCAAAAAGTCCTTGAGTAGTCTGAGCACTACTTAGCAACAACAAAAAACATCAGTGTGTTATGAACATTCTCGTAGTACTAAATCCAAAACACAGCACTATGCCAACTACTCGGAAAAAAATTAACTCTATGCCAGCCGAAACCAGGACACTAATAATTTAAATAAGAATGACTGGGAAAGATCAGTCTGGTGAGCCAGGTTTCAGCAAGTTTTTGATTTTGGAGTGTTGAGAATCTTGTCAGACTCATATCAGTGATTTCTGCACAGCCTGAGCTCACCCCAGCTCCCAGAAAGATGTTCAAACCCAGTGATTTTTTGTCCAACCCATGTTTAAGGATGCCGGGTGCTCCCTCATCCTGGCGGGAGGTCTGGCTGGGCTACTAGGGTTCAGCGCAGTGCAGGGTAAGGGCTGGATGAAGTAAGTAAAGAAAGAAAACCTGTTTTCCAGACCTTGACAAGAAATAGGTAGAAAAGAGGCTTATGAACCATGATCATTCACATTTCAGATGCGTGCCTAGTTGTTGTTGTTTGATACACAGTAATACCAAGTCCTCTATCTTTCTCAATCCACTGTAGGTGTCCAGCAAAAGGTTTAACTTCTGCTCTTGATAAAGTGCCTCCCTCCAGCCTGGACATTAGTGCCTGAATCTTTGAAATATATTAACTGTTCTTTGATAATACAGAGCCGCAGTGTTAAGAAAAGTAATACTTTTTTTTTAATTGAAAAAAAGAGACACAACATTTTTTTTAGGTTTTTAAATAAATCTTTATTTTATAGGTGCTATATATCTTATATTCATCCATACTTGACTGGGCTCTAGGTTTCTCTGTTGTATGCTCATAGACATAAAGTGTATCACAGCCACTGAAATAAAGGTTAAATTTTTGTGTAATTGGAAAATGGCCTGAATCCACTAGAGACTTGTAATTACTGACTAGATTTAATTCCAAGGCAAATGGGTTACTGGTACTGTCTTTTTTCCTGTCTATAAGCAGAGGCCTCAAGAGTATATGTGTAGCATGACATCAGGGGTGCTAAGGGCATGAAGACAAATCTCGTCTGCTGTGCTGCTGCTCACTGAAGCAACACAGCCCTGAGAGCTGGGCAAGACCTGGTGCAGGCACAGCAGAGACAAGAAGGAACACATATGCATTGCATGTAAAGCACCCCGTATAGCATGAAAGCACCAAGGAGAGAACAAGAAGGGAAAAAGATCAGTCCCAGCCCCTGCAGGAACAGGGGCAGAAGCAGAAGAGAGCAAGCAGGATCGCTCCAGCCCCATTTTCCTGGGCAAGGATGCTACACCTGGACGGTGCCGTTGGGTATCTGCAGCAGGTCCTCCACCTCCTCTGGTAGAGAAAGAGTGCTGCTGCTCTTTTATTTGCCATACACCACGCTTTGCTGCTGCAACTCAGCAGTCATCTTTACCATGCTATCTTTTACTATGTAACTAGGTTAAGTATACCAGAATTTTAAGCAGGTGTGTGGGCATGTGTGTGTGTTTTCTGCTCCCACCTCCCCACATAGTAAGGTGACTGATAGCACAGTGCTGAATCAGAGCAAACTTGGATGCATCACATCTTAAAAGAAGTCAGGTGGCACTGCCAAAGCTGCTGCTGCTTGGTGTTGTTTTTAAGAGCTTCAGAAAAAAAACCCAACCCCAAACTGGTGAATTATTTTCACTTACTGCATTAGCATCCATCAGTGCTATTAAATACATGGAACTGAAAACATAGTTTAAACCTTTCACCTCTTGAAGTTCTTTTCCCAAATCCTAATTACTTTAAAAAAAAATGGAATATGTTTTACAGAGATTCTTTATTTCTTCTATCTGGAACATGCAAAAAGATTGGACCATAAAAATTTTCAAGGAAACTCAGTGCTACAAGGAGACATTTTTCCCATGGGCATCAAACTTCATAATATTGTTGCATTGCTCCTTCATTAACATTACAAACAATTTTTTTTTCTGTTTCTCTTGTCTCTTTTTTTGACCTATATATTAAAATCTACTTCATTGTTTAACTCATTATATATATACAACTATGTTAGATTATGTGATTAAATCTTGCCTTTGAGACCTTATTATAATGACTAATACTGCCCTTTGGAGTTTCTATGTAGGCACATTATTTTACTCTTCCCTCAGACATTTAGTCATTGTGTTGATCATACCAAGATAAAGAAACTAAGGTTAACGATAATGACAAATCTAATTTCACCCTCGCTGATACTTTTGAGAAGCCTCATGGCATCAGAACAACACATTCTGTACAGACATGTTGAACTTAAAGATCTTAATAAGCATCATAGGAATGAGAAAAGAGCTCTTACCTCAAACACAGTGTTCCACCCAAGAAAATCTAGTCTTACGTCATTTTGAAGCCTTTTAATTTTTTTCAATAAGCTTTTAATGCAGTCAGGCTAATTTTTTTTCCTAGTATGTCCTTAAGAAAGCACAGACTTGCTGTTCTATTCTCATGTACATCTGTATGTAAATGTTGCTGTGCTGCACATCACCAGACACTGCTCTTCCAGGGATTTAAGCCACGTTTCCTTGGCATGCATGCACTGCCTACTCCTTGGAAAATTCTTGGTAATTCTGCATTGTATTTCGTCTTGGCATTATTGATTCCAGGATTGTCAGTATTCCGTAATATTTTTTTTAAATTGTATTTGAAAAATAAAATTGTTTAAAGAAATTGGCTGTTCATTTGGTTTCGTGTTTCTGAGCTCTCAGAGTGCATGCTGTACATGTTGTCTGTGTCTTTACTACACTGGGTGATTTGAAATATGCCAAAAATAATTAAAAGCATGGGCAGTTACTTACCAGAGAGAGACTGACCTTTCAGTAAAACAACAAAAAAGAGATTCAGTTCAGGTAGCCTTAGATGTTACCCCAGTGCCCTGAATAGCTCAGGTGAATCCATTTTGTGTGAGTGGTATTAAACAAACACAGTCTGGAGCTCTGGAGTCTTTTCTTAAAGCAACATCATACATATCATATAGTATCAATTAGTCTGTCTATCACGAACAAAGGATTTCAGACTATGCACAGGATTTATTTCTCATTAAACCACCTCTCTCTCGAATGTTTACCAGGTTTTATCATTGCTCCTTAAATTGCAGTGTTCCCCTGGCTTGCGATTTTGTAATGATATTTAAGACTTCCAAAATGGGATTTATTTAACCTAAATTTAAATGCCTACAATGCGGGCCTCTAAGGCTGTGTTGCTCTTCTATGTTTGAATATAGAGTTAATCTAAGCTAAAGAGGTGAGGAACCGTCATCATGTGCCAGCAGGAGACAAGGAGTGAACTAGGTGAAGAGTTCCCATCTGTGTCATATACACAGGAGCTACAAAGCTGTGGAGCAACAGTGCAGAAACCACCAATATTAACTGAACAAAGACAACATCAAGAGAACTCTGGTAGGAAAGCTGTTGAAAGTTTGCATGCCTGCATACCTCTATCTATAATGCAATAATGAAAAGAAGAAAACCTAAATTCTGCTGTGCCCTGAAGTCATGCTAGATGAGATTGAGAACAGAATATAGTCCTAACAAACTGAGTCTTAGCTTTCAAGTAGCTAACTTTTTTTTTTTTTTATTCCATCTTCTGAATGTCTAGGATGAAGCAAGAATGGAGTGCCCCCAGGTTGTCAAAGCTCCTCCTTATTCTCAAAGCCACTGATGAAAATGAGCCTGTTATTACCACTGTCAATTAGAACAGAGACTGTGAGTGGCTCTGAGCAGTTACCCAAATGTGTTCAGCCCAAATCTGCTTCAAAGACAGCATTCAAGCTCCAGGCACTTGCTGTCAGTATGAATGCTTATTGCTCTTTAGTCCGAGTTTCCTTTCTGACCTCCTCTCTTCAGACACAAAAAATTATTCCAGGTTTTATTAATTTGATTTTCAGAACACAGCACTGAAATGAGATTTTCTTTCCTTTCATTTCCTCCTAGAGGAAGGGACTGGGGAAGGTCTATCATTTACAAAGGAAAGATGAGAAAGTCGTGGTAACTTGAAGACCTTTGGAAAGGGACTTGTAGCTTTCTTGTGCCTCAGCTCCTCCACCTGTGAAAGAAAAGGAATAGCACTTCCCTGCATTGCATCCTATACATTGCATGGATGAAAAAGCTTACAAATTTTTGTAATCATCTTTATTGTTCTTGGTAACTCTTGAAATTCAGCTGGCTGAAAAATTGGCAAGTCCCTTGTATTCTCACTAGGATGGGGACATTTCTTTGTGTTATCAGGGCTTGCTTTCAAATGGCCTGTTTCATGAGTGTAAAACAGTGTAAGAATATCCAGTTTTGATTCCTCTATATTTTGAAATGCCATTCATGGAAAATTAATTTTGAGTTAGATATGGAAATAGTGATTTAGCATATACATCCAATCCCCATTCTCTAACACCTTTATTTCCACAGCATTTGTTTTTTCTGAAAGAGTTTTAACTACACCTCATGGAAATTATCTTACTGTTTCCTGGTTTATATTTCTTGCATTCCTTTCAGTTGTTCTTCATAGATAATAATAACTGTTTAATTCATATTTGGAGCAAGACTTTAAATCTTTGTGTATTGACAGTATTCTGTCATTTTCTGATGCTGAGTGGGAAATATCAGGGTCATTATAGCTCCTACTTGTAGGATTAGCAGGGAATATTTTTTTTCAAAATCCTCTGTGAATCCCTTAAATCCACAATTTAACAGATTTTTTCATGTTTGTATGATGAATTGGTGACACAAATTATTAAACAAAACCACTACTGTTTCTTATTCTTAACCATACGCACATGCAATAATCTCAGAAATTAATTTAATAATAAGTTATAATATTTCCTGTGATTGATTAGAAATAAATTAATCAAGGACTTTCTATGAATAAGAGCAGGTATAATCACAGCCTGCTTTTAGAAAAATCTGGAGAACTGAACACTCTTCCAATATCTGTGCTATTGTGTCTTTGCTTAAATACTGTACCTTCCCTCATGAGAAGAGGACTATAGGGATTTTAGGCCCTGGACTAGTCCCATTCCGCTTTCACTACAATACTGCAGCTTTTCTTTGTCTACTTGACTTTGGCATCCCAATTGTAGCTGTTTGTCCAAATGGCTGTTTCTTTTTGGCACAGAGGCTCCTGAAGCAGGAGAGAAGATGTAGTGCTGTGCAGCAGCTTGGATTTCTGTGCCTTTTCCCCACTAAACTCATGCACTTCAGCCTGACCCTATCCTGTCACACAGGAAAGTGAATTAGTTTGGAAAAAAATTAACATTATGGCCTTTGTATATGAAGGTCAAATATTTCACCAACTAACATAACTCTGAAATGAAACCAAATTTCTGAAAGTTTCCTGTTCCCTACTGAGTATGAGAAGTCTGTGTATACCATAGCTATTCCTGGCACCAAGAATATGGTGAGAAGACTAGTCTAAGGAGAGTTTTTGTTTTGATTTCAGATCTCAAGAAAGCAATGGACTAAATACACAGGGAAATAGGGCAGCAGTGTTTAAATTTCACTGTACAGTAATTCGCAGCAGGCCCACCTAACCACCATTCTAATGTCCTTTTTGTTGAAACATTTTTGCATTAGTAATCCTGTTGAAGCTGGGTCACTTAGTAGCCAGGCATCAAAGAGTCAAAGTTCAGTAGGAGCAAGAATATGTAGGTTAGTGGTTCCACCACGAAACCCGTCAGTATTCAGCCCTTTGAGTTTCTGGTTTTCCTTTATTTCCCTTGTTTGTGGATCCATGACATGCTAAAGGGGAACAAGGGGACTTACAGCAATAGTAGTTCTCTTGGATATTTTTGTGGTTTTAGATTACCTGTCCTTCGAGTTTTTTTAAATGGCACTTTAAACCTTTGGATGGCTCCTAGTTGCAATGTCTTCTCAGAACCATTGTAAGAAATTTTTTTCCAAGTATAATATGACATTCAGTGAGAATCAGTTCTACACAGGATACGGGCTGGAGTGTTGACTTTCAGTTGACTTGCAGTTATCCATACCATTGCACATCTCTTGACACAGCTCTGACATATCAAGTGGCACACACACATCTAACGCCAGAGACTGCTCTCAGTAGATAACTTTGGCAAAGTTACTTGTTTTGGGGCACTTAAGCATGAACCAGCCCATTCCAGATGACCTACAAGGAAAAGGGTGAACCCTGTCACTGGTTTGTTTTTGGTTTTTTTTTTTTTATAGGTACAGATGTAGCTATTGGGCCACTATCACAGCTAGTGGGAGAGCATGTATAATTTTGGCCTGCACAAGACAGGCATCAGATAGTCCCTCTCCTCATTGTGTTCCACTTCATTACTTTCTGTTTTTTGCCTTTTTGACCAGAAAGCTTTTGGTGGATTAGTGTCATGATTTAACCCCAGCCAGCAACTCAGCCCCACACAGCCACTCGCTCACTCCCCCCACGATGGAATGGGGGAGAGAATTGGAATAGTAAGAGTGAGAAAACTCATGGGTGAGATAAACACAGTTTAATAGGTAAAGCAAAAGCCATGCACGCAAGCAAAGCAAAACAAGGAATTCATTCACTGCTTCCCATGGGCAGGCAGGTGCTCAGCCATGTCCAGGAAAGCAGGGCTCCATCACACATAACGGTCACTTGGGAAGACAAACACCATCACTCCCAATGTCCCCCCCTCTTCCTTCTTCTTCCCCCAGCTTATGTACTGAGCATGACGTCATATGCTGTGGAACAGCCCTTTGGCCAGTTGGGGTCAGCTGTCCTGGCTGTGCCCCCTCTCAGCTTCATGTGCACCTGGCAGAGCATGGGAAGCTGAAAAAGCCCTTGACCAGTGTAAGCACTGCTTAGCAACAACTAAACCATCAGGGTGTTATCAATATTATTCTCATCCTAAATCCATAGCACAGCACTATGCCAGATTCTCTTGCTTTCTAAACTCTTTCCTCAGAGAGGAGTCTAGATGGGGTTGGATCCAATCTGTTACCTGTCTCCCCCAAACCCACTTTGAGCTGGATGCATCCATCATGACCAGGAGCATCTATCATGACAGCCACAGGTGGATATTGTTTGAGCAGGGTTACGGGAAGAGGGGGTCAGGGGTCAGGGAGGGACCACACCTCCACAACTGCTCACTTCCTTCTTTGTACAGAAGCACTTCATCTCACAAGTACAAGTAAACCCTGATGATTAATCTAAATAAAATATAATGTATATTGATGTGTCTGACATCTGTGAAGCCAGAGGCAATGTCCTTCTCTTTAAGTATTTAAAAAATGAAGTGATAACAGAAGGATGTAATTTCTTGCCATTACATTAACTCTGGAGTCAGAGATAGTGGCAGGTCATCTAGCCAAATTCCCTACCCCTGCTCAAAGCAATTCCAGATGTATCAGGTTGTTCAGGGACTTGTCTAGAGGTTTTAAATACTTCCAAGGACTGAGATTCCACAAACTCTTTGAGCGGCCTGTTCCAGTGTTTGATTACCCCCACTGTGATATTTTTTCCAAATATGTAAGCAGAATTTCTCATGTTGTAACTTATATCTCTTGACCCTTGTCCTATCACTGCATACAATATCTTGGAGGGAGAGGGCACTGGGGACGGGACAGAGTAGAGAAGCAGGTGTCCCTCATATGTGAATTAATAGGAAGAGATAAAAGTAAGTTAGGCCTATTTCGAGTTAAAAAATAATGACCAAAAAATGCAGCAACTAGCTGTTCAAGCAGTTCTAGCATCAGTGTCCGTGAGACGTGGCTGCAGGGCTGGCCGATGCTGCAAGGGGGCAGCGCGGCCCCTCAGTTGTGGCAAGTGGAAGCCTGTGGCTCTTCCCACGCTGTGAACTTCGGGGCTATTTGGTGTTTGATTTCTGCACCTGAGAACAGAGGGACCCGGCCTCAGGGCCAGAACGCCAAGCTGAACCTCTGTGTATATTTTCCAGTGACTTCTCTCTATATGAGCCTGAATCTCAGCCTATATTTTAAAAACATTCCATGAACCGCCCGATTCCCAGTTTCATATCGTATACCACATATAGCTGCTAGCTTAAACCCTGCAGTAGCACTATGAGAAAATATTTCAAGCATACTCTGCGCTTTGCTGAGTGCTATAACTGAGCAAACACACATTTTTGTTACACATTGTTAATTTTTTAAAAAGAGGCATATTATTTATTCATTCTCTGTGTGTCAGTGAAAGGATACTGGGATTTTCTTTCTGTAAGCTAGTTTCCTGGAGTTAGACTCAGATAAACCTACAGCTTCCATGGCAGCTAATTCCAGTCAGCTTTCTGTCCCGTGAAGCTCTTAACACTTCAGAAATTCTTTCCAACCTTTTCCAGAGGGTCACCATGCTGGGCAGGAGCTTCCTCACCAAAATAAAGAGGATGCTGAGAAGTGGGGCTGACTGTGGGGTGAAGTGTTGGTTGTAGCCATGACTACTTCCTCAAAGAGAGGCATCCAAAATACCCTAAACTTATACCTTTGTGATTAAGGCAGGTACTGGAGTTTCGCTCCTGATGGACTTTAAGTAGCAAATAGCCTCTGTCACTGCTGTAGCAAGCAGGCTGATATTGAAAAGGGCATCTCTTTTCCCGGGGCCTCCTCAGAGGTGTTGCCTATTTCTCACTACATTATTTTTTGAGAAAAGGACATCAACTGAGGGAAAACATTCCAGGCTATGTGCTCCAGGTGTCAGACTCAAGCGTCAGTTTATCTTACTTGGGGAGGAAGAATTTTTTATTATTTGTATCAAAGAAGGAAACTACAGAAATATAACAAATAGAGGTCTAGATGTGGCTCAGGAATGCAAGCTCTTTGGCAAAATCTCACCCATGTTCTACACGTAAGGTACAAAGTAGTAATACAAAAATGTTGCTGAAAAAAATAGTTTTCTTTTCTATAATAATGACTAAAACATGTTGTTCCTGGAAACCCCCTTTCTACTGGAGGAAAGAGCCAGAAAATTCCTTTAGGGTTTATCAGGTGCTTTCTTATTCTGCTTTTGTCAGGAACTTAATAGGTACAGAGCAGATACTTAAAAGGGTACAGGGTTAGGCCGCATTTTCTATTTCTTTGCAATGAGGAGACAAAATGCTGTACATTCCTAAACTGTGCTGATGTATGCACATTTATTTGTTGTCTATACAGGATGCCAGAGATTAATCGGTGTGAAGATATCAACAAGCTACATGTGGATTTTAGGGTTCTGACTTGTTTGAAGAAGGTTTTGATAAACTAACTGTTCCTTATTTCAAAACGAACCATGG
The DNA here is from genome assembly GCF_000687185.1 of Egretta garzetta. Lineage (NCBI taxonomy): Eukaryota > Metazoa > Chordata > Aves > Pelecaniformes > Ardeidae > Egretta > Egretta garzetta. Next base: position 1,944,669 of record NW_009260669.1, read on the forward strand.
GACATCAGTGATACCCAGGGAAGTGAGCTAATGCTGAAGTAGGACAGATGAATATGGGCAGTGTGTACAGTATTACAATAAAACCACGGTGGTCAACAAATGGGAAATTTGAACCAGCAAAATAGATTTTCCTGTTAATTAGGGAAAAGAAACAAAACCAGATATTTTAAATATTTATTTGTCAGACTGGGATAACAGCCTTTATACAGCACAATCTGCATAAGTTCTCAAGATACATCCTGTATACAATCACAAAACCATGACATGGATTTATACATAAAGTGAAAACTGAGACAGATTTACAAGCATTTTTATACAATTTTCATACTGCTTTTGTTTCCATTTTTACAACTTTTAGAACAAGTCTGTTGGTTTTTTTCCTGATGAATTTGGAAGCAAAATGAAAATCAAAAGAAATTCAAACCAAAATTAATATCAACAAACCACCAGCTATGCATGCAACATTCACTGTGGAAACATTACATTTCTCCAAGGACTAATCTTTTTTTTTTGGTTTTTGTGGTTTTTTTGGTGTTTTTGGATTTTTTTTAAACATTGGGTATGCTGTACACGTTGTCGATAGCATGACAGCACACACGCCAGTCAGCCATTGTTGAGCACCTGAGCACGTCACTGAACATCTATAAGATACAATCAAATAAGGACACATTCACATGCTTGGATGTCAGATGGAGTTAATAACTTAAACTCAGCTTGTTTTACAAAAATGTATACTTATTTACAGGGTAACAAATTAAGAAAACAGCTTTCGCTCAAATAATCTATTTTGAGTTATGGATATCTATATATATTATAACTTTTGAGCTCATCAATATATTTTCTTATTAATCTTTTCAAAATAATAAAACAGAACATATAGAAAACATTAAAATGCTTCTTGTGATTTAAAGAGAGAGTATCCGGTTTCACTTATTCCTTCTACTTTCCTTCTAAAGGCAATATATATTCATAAAGAGCAACTGATCCTATATGCCAGGTGTACCGAAAATTCACAAGGCATGTAGGGCTAAGGTTTAAATACAATGTAGGTGGATACTTACACTAAATTTCCTCTCTGTTTCATTACCTTTATAAGTTACACTCACACAAATGCAAATTTTCTGTTATTCACATAGGTATGTACATATCTAATATATACTCAAATAATGGAATCTGGGACATTCAACATTGTAGCAATGAAAATAAAGTACTTAAAAATAATGTCAGTTATGGTTAAAATAATAATTTAAAAAAATACTATTAATATCTTTATGATATCTCCATGAAACTAAATCCTAATTAAATAATCTCTATTGGGCATACACTAGCTTACAATATAATAGATGTCTTCTTTTTCTTCATCATCATCATCAAAGTAAGAATCAGTATCAGCTGGTTACCAGCTACCATATCCCACAGCCTAACCATGCGAACACCCAGCATCCAGAAAAATAACACAAATACCTCCTAGGTCTTGATTTAAAGCCAGTTTAAGTCAACAGATTGGTTGTTATTGACTTCAACTGGTTTGGATTGGGCTTTTGTTTCTTCCACGCAGGATCCATGTAATGTAAAAACATGGGTAATAATAAAGAAGCAGCACTCATTGCCCCTGGATACTATCCCTTTAAATTGTAATGATAAAGAACTAGCTCAACATTCATCATAGCAACTCTCATGTCTAGTTTTAACCTGGAAAAAAAAAAAGTGGCTCTTTGCTGCTCATTTTATGCATACTAGTAATAATGATAACATTAGAAATCCCTGTCATTTGTAAACACATACACTGTGCTTTTGCTCATTTTTCAGCTTGTTTCCACTACACAAGGCCTTGAACAAAGAAGCAGCTTCAATCTCTGTTGACTCAGCAGATGTATGAATAAAAAAAGTTAAAATGCCTCTGCTATTGCCTCCCTGCAATATGCGTCTTCAAAGAAATCGTAGAAATGTGTGAACTCATTAATAATCAATCACACCGAAATGATAAAAGCGGTTGCCACATCTAAGCACTTTTGGCCAGATAAGAGAAACAAAAATTAATGAGAAAAAAGTGAAAAAAATATACTGAGATATATACAAAAAAGTAAAAAAATACTAATAGTCCTTGTTTGATTATTTTTTAAAAAACATTGTCACAAGAGAGTTTTTCCTGACTTCATTCATAAAACAAGAAAAAAAAAAAAGAAAAAATGCATTCAAACATGAATCTGTGTTGCATAGAGTGATTCCAGTACAACCTAGAAATTTGGTCAAAAAAGGGAACTTGGCACACTTTGGATACATCCTCTGACCTCTGAATGATGCTGTCTCGGAAAAGAGAGAGCGCGTGGGGCCCAGGTCTGTCACTGGCCCATCCTGGGTGATACCACAGGAGCCCTTTCCTTGCTGCAGATGGTCAAGGCAGTGTCACGTTCCTGACAAACTCTACTCTTTGCATTTCATGATGGGAGTCCAAAACTGGCATTTCAACATGCAGAAACATTTTCTGTGTTGTTCAGAGAATCAAAGATGCTTGAATTAAACCTGTTACCGAAGCTGATTACCCCGCAAAGGTAGCTGTTCCATACAGCCACAGCTATACCACCCAACACAAGTATTTTATAAAAATATTGGCCACATTTGTATGTGTGTGATAGCAAAGCATGCCTGTCCGCTTTCTCAATTAAGAGTGATGATTACAGGCTTCCCAGAAAGGCAGCCAGATAGTGCTCGTTCCTGCTGGAAATCTCCATAGCAACTACCAGCATGACTTGCTGTCTTTATAATAAATCTTAGCAAGAACAAAATTACCAGCAGTTTGCACAAAATTGCACACCTCATGGCTTGTACTTCACACAGTAATTGAAACTGAATTTTTTTTTTTCATCTTTTTTCAAAAAAAGAACACACTGTAGCCATCAGGAATGCAAAATAACCCACCAAAAGAGCAACACATATGTCAAATATATCCACATAGGATTTTTGGTTTGATCGGGGATTTTTTCTTTGAAGTATTTATCTTCTTATAAAAACATACATAACATCAAAACATATAGGATGTTTACAATAACTCCAGAGGACTGTTTTTAAAATATATGAGAGGTAGGGCATACATATACTGGTGAAAGCATAAAATTCAACATTAAAGCACACATCCTACTTCCACTGTCAGTGATGTTGTGTTTTTAAGATAGCTAATAAGCTTTTGGTAAGATTGTTCTGCTTGCAAGTTACCAGCAAGATTATCAACAACTTAACAGGAGTTTCCTTGGTGTGTGTATCATTAATATCTTCTGCGTGTTTCTTCTCATGTTCCTTTTCCAGGCTGTTACTTTAAGTTGACAAAGATAAATCAAAAACTGCATGTGGGAAAAAGTGTCACCAGATTAAATGGTGTAGCTTTTTCACGGTCAGTCCAGCTTCTGAATAAGCTGAGCCTTATTTTTCCTTTTTTTTTTTTTTTTTAAGCATATATTATTTTCCAGAAGGATATTTTCAGTAGGTCTTGCACAACCTGTGGAAGTGTACTACATATATTCAGAACATATAAGAAGACATACATTGAAACATTTGTGAAAAGTCCTTATTGGGCAAGAAAAATAAATGTCTGAAGTGCAGAAGTTTGGTAATTTTCTTTTTAAATATGCAAAGGTCATGAGGTAATATTTCAAGGGAAGCTACTTTTGAATGAAGCTGTGAAAAACTAAATTACTTCTGAGTCACAGGGGTACCATACTGATTCTTGTTTTTTAAGGAAACTGCTGTACTTTTAGGAATGGGAGAAAAAGCTCTCCCTTCTTCTTCAGAAATGATACAAGGGAAAATACAAAACCTAGCCTAAACCATTTCAGGCAGTAGTTTCTTCCCAAAGTGAGCTAACTGCTCAGTTTCAAGCCCCTGAAAGTGGGACCTTCAGCATGGAAGTGCTGACACAGTCTTAGATGTTCCAAGTTACCTTCCAATTTACCTCTTTTCTAACTGAGAAGCCATGCCATTGAGTGGATTCTACTCAGACATCCACCTGAGATAGCAAGAGGATATTCTTAATTCTCTCTAGTGCAACAGCATCCAGGCAGTAACTGCGCTGCTACCCTTTCCCCTTCCATTTCAAGTGTGTCACTGGCGTTGATACAGAGCCCTGCACCGAGCGGGCCAGTGTTAGCACGGTGGGTCTACTGCTCCGAAGTGCCTACAACATAGCCTAGAATTCATCGTCTCCGCACAGTCTCAGAATAAGACTGGTTGCTGCAAAATGGAAGGACTAGTTGAAATAATTGTGTTAGTCCCAGTAAGACTCTTCAATTCCAAACTTTTTTTAAAACTGCTGATTCAAAGAGTAGGATGAAGTACACTGTCACTGACATTGAAACAGCATTTTTTCTTCCTGATGTAGTGCAGTTTACATCCTGTCCTTTCTCTTAAAAACCACATCCCAAATTATAGACCATTGATATAGTTTTAGCCATTGCATTCTAGGACAGTGGTTTATATTCATTGTTAACATACAGAAACAAATGAAACAATCAGATCTGATTCTCCACAGCATAGTTGCTGAAGGAAAAAGAAAGGAGGAAAAAAAGTAATGTAAAATAACATTACCACTCTTGCAAATGCCTTGCAGTTTGTGTCAAGTGGCATAATCTCACTACAGCAAATTATCAGAGATCCTAAGGTGCAGAGGAACAAGTTTTGCACTTCTGATAAGTGAGATTTGGAAAGTCAGTCACCCTAGGTGCTTTTGCATAAAATGATCTCCACCTGGTTGCACAGAAAACCAGACTGCTTTTTCCATCACACTACCTCCAGCTGCAGCCGAACTCTGCATTAACACCTGCCTTCCAGCCTTCATTATTTCCTTCACAGTTACTCTCTTCACAAAGAGTCCAACATCACGGAGCCCTCGTATCAGTCTTCATTTCAAACAGCCTCACTTTAACTTCTGGGCCCCAGGTTTTCTTTTACTTTGCCGTCTTTTGCAGCAAAACAAGTGTACTAGCCCTCATTTAAGTGTGCTATGTAGCCCAGAGACTGCTCTTTTCTACTTTGTATTCTGAAAGACTAGCTAAACACAATATATCAAACTATAGTCTTGGAGTGATGCTGTTTATAGCAGACTCTGCAGGTTTTGTGCCCTAAGCAGTCAGCTCTGCTCAATGTGTTTGTGTGGAGCTGACCAACAGTTTGTGCCAGTTTACTATTCTTTTCCTTAGATCCACTTTGTCAAGCCAGATATAAGCTTCCCCAATCAATGTCTTTTTCATAAACTTCCCTCCATTGGAGACAAGCAGAATCTGGAAAAATAATAACAATAAACAATAATTATCATTTTGCATAGTAACATACTGCATTTGCTGGCAAACACAAAAGAATCAGAAATGTTGAACTGTGTTTTGGTACCCGCATAAGAGGAGAGAAACACTGACCATAACCTTTTGTATAGAGTCATCTTTCCAACAGAAAGGAATCTGTGAAAACTGAACCTTCGCTCTCTTCTATTTTATGATGATGGGATGTAACAGCTAGGTGACAATCTTGAACTTTAGCAATTTGTTCACCTGCTGGTTACCAAAGACAAACACAGGTCAAGCTTAAAGTTACAGGGTAAAGCTTTATGCTGGTGAAGTATCAGCCCTTTTTAAGTGCTCTGCATATAGGCAGTAACTCAGAGCAACCTAGTTTGTGAGAAAGTCCAGAGTTCTGGTTTCTGACCTCAGCAAGTGGTAGTCTAACCTAAAATGTAGGGGTGGTCTGAAATGTCATTCTTGCTGAGAGACGCAGTATTGTGTCTGGTCTTATGGCTCTTGCTTGCCCAGCTACGGAGAGTGAGAAGAGCAAGGAACAGGCCTGGCCATTATGTGAGCTATGGAGGCTGGGTGTTCAAGACTCCCGGATATATCATACAAGCACATGTTTTCCAGCTAAGCAAGGTCATACCATGCAAGAAATAGCCTTATCTGAAGGACTTGATTAGTTCTGTGGATATATAGATTCATTCTAAGTGTTTCTGGGAGAAATAAATTTGATAATGTATATAGTTCAGGGGGTGAGTTATAGCTACACAGTCAGATAAATTCTAGCATTTCTTAATTATTGAGTAACTGAATTAACAAGGCCAATGTTTGGTTTTGGTTTTGGTTTTTTTTTTAAATAAACTTCCTAGGTTTTCCAAAAAGAAAAAAGAATTCATGAAAAATTGCAGTTCCATGATAGGATTAGCAGCAGATTTATAACATTCACAGTCACTGAGCAGACCTCTGGCAATGAGCAAGGGAGGTAACTGATAACAGTAGGAGGCTGTCACCCTCTGTGTGAACCAGCAGGAGAGAAAATAGGGCATTTTGTTGCTTGGTTTCACAGATCTAAGCTAACAGAAGAATGTCAGGACTCAAGGATTTTTGTACTCTGCTAAGATGCTGGGAAAGACCATAAGGCAATAGACATGTAACAAAACCGTAGAAGAACTAGAATTTCCAGTAATCAAGAACTTCAAAGTTTTTGAAAATTTTCCATTCTCATTTGGGAAACAAAGTAAAAAATGCAAACTTTACAGTACAATTGAAATTTAGGGGGAAAGAAGGGGGGAGGGGAGAAATTTGCAATCATTTTCCTGGATGAGGAACTTCCCTGGCCAATTTTGATATCAATTGGCAAGTAAAGTATGTACCTGGATGGCTTAGACGTCTACATGCTCATCGGTCAACAGGCTTGACAGGGGAAGATCAAATGACCCTTGGGCACTGAGCTATTAGGGAATCCCACTTTACTTCACTCATCAGAAAGCTCATCCTTGAGGAAAATAGGCAACCTTCCTTCGCTGCTGCTAGCTTCTAGGTCACCTGGTTCAGTATTTCCTGAAGAAATGGGCAACCCAGAAGCTGGCAAGCCAAACCAGAACATCTGTAAAAAATATTCTGGGTTTTTCTGATTACCCTCACATAGGACATTACGTATTTCTAATTGCAGCAAGCTGGTCAGCCAGGAACCAGCTAGGGAACAAGGCAAAGGAGCCAGGAGCTTAGTGCTTTCCAGAAGGGTCCCAGGTGGGTTGCCAAGGAACAGGGAAATAAGGGAAGTGAGTGAGCAAACTGCCAGGGGCTGAGGCAAATGCCTGTCTGAAACCTGTCAAAATGTTTTCTGCAGAATGTTTTCATTTTGACACATCAACAGTTTGGGGACAAAAAAAATTTCTAACAGAAATTTTCCATCACTTCTGTCCTTGATCCTTCCCTCCATTCCTCTCAGCTGGGTCCCTGGTATCTGTCTTCTTTAGCATGTCTATCTCTCAGCCTTGGTTCTTCTTTGCTCCAGGCTTTAAACTCCAGCCTTGTTATCTTGAATCAACTAGTCTCTGTTTCTAATCCTTAGGATTTATTTCCTTATTCCCAGTACTCTTGACCAGATGATTCTAGCTTTTCTTTCCCCTTCCCTTCCCTTCCCTTCCCTTCCCTTCCCTTCCCTTCCCTTCCCTTCCCTTCCCCTCCCCTCCCCAGTTCTCTTCCCTTCTGTTTCTCAATTCCATTTTTTGTTATATACATTCTGGTTTTGCTTCCTTTCCCTCTATCCCCCAAATCTCTTTTGACAATGTCCATCTCTTTGCTCCTAAATGTTCATCATGCAAATTCAGCATTCAAATCAGTCAGCTTCATACTTTGTCATAAGAACAGATTGACTGATGAGTATGAAGAGCATATAAAAACAGATGTACAGAGTCAGATCAAAGATCTCTCCAGGAAAATTTTCTGCTTCCAAAAGTGTATAGAGTAGTGCATGAGGCAGAATATGAGAACAGGACAATAATGTAGTGACACTTTCCCAAAATGCCTACTATGATCTGTGGATCATTGACTTCCTGACTCACAAGTGATATGTTTGTATTTAACAGACTATGAGATATTTTTCCCATTAATTTGTCCAATCATTTTCTCCAGTGACTTTTTCCATGAAAACATTTAGCATTCACAATATAGTATGGCAATAAATTTTACAGCTCAAACTCCAAGTTGTGTGAGGAAGAAACACCTTTTGTTTGTTTTAAACTTGTTCCTTGCTACTTTTATAGACTTTGATCTCCTAGGTCTGGTGTGCAGCACCAGTACATACCACGGAGTTTCTGAGGAAATGTTGCCAAGTCTCAGGCTGACCATTCCTATGACTACCTCCCCCACTGTCTACCTCCTTAACAACTTGATGGCTTATTTTTCCGTAGGATTCTGTGGGTTCTCCTTGACTGGCCTACTCACACCTTATGGATTACTCTTCAAACCACCACTGGAAGCAAAATTTTTAAAGGAATTTTATCTCTTAAACTTTGCCAAGACTTTATTGTCCACTCTGGATTTTCCCAGGTAATTTAACAACTCTAATCTTTTACTGAGTCTATTAAACCAATGAGGATGTTAGGACATGTTAACACAGGGAACAGAGTATCTATGTCCATTGGCCTTGGTTGTGAATCCACATCCATTTTGGCTTTAATTTTAATGATACAACCAATAAGCCTAACATAAGAACCTGGATAATTCAGTCTGAATTTAGTCATCAAAATGTAGCTGGCTTGTTTATGTTGGTCTTCCAGATTTAAAGGTACATTAAGCAGGAACTGGTATGCCCAACAATTCCTCTGACTTTAAGATTCAAGTGCAAATACCCCTGGAATTGTCCATAACTTTCCACTGTCTAGAGCAAGCCTGAATATCTGGCTTATATTAGTTATCTAGTCATGTGAAAGTAAATGAAAGTGAATCCTACCTGTCTAAAAAAGCATATCTGACCAAATGATCAAACCTATCTAAGCAACTAAAACACAGGAGCAGGACAATTCCCTGAATCAGTTCCACACACCATTTGATGCACCACAGACTGAAAAATACCATCATCTCCTTTACGAATGTACACAGAGAATATTTGACTTGCCATAATCGGTGGTTCTGCAATGTCTGAGTTCATAACTATTGTGACTTATTTTAGGCACCACAACTTTTAAAGAAGTTGAGGAACTGGAGAGAATGATAAATGATTAGGCATTTAGGTAACAGGACATATCAAAGAAATTTGGTTTACTTAGCCTGGAAAATAGAGAGGAGAGCGCAACATTTCAGTGTGCAAACTTTTTTTGCAAAAAGAAAGCGCATCAACTTTCCTCTGTGCTTTGTGAGGATACTTGAGGATAAGCTAACTTTATTTAAAAATATGGCATATTTAAGTTAGATATTACACTAAACTTTCTAAATACATAGCAAAGTATTTTTGGAAGGCATGCATAACTTCCTTTTCTAGGGGATTTTAAGAACAGATCAAGCCTAAAACATTCAGGCCTGGTCTATAAATACCTTTCCTCAGTGTGGGGTGATGGATTAAATTTTTAAAATCTCCTCCAGCCCAGTATTTCCATTATTATGTAGTTGCGTTATTTCCTTTGTAATTTTCTCTTTTCAGCAAACAACTGAGATAGAAGATTGATCTCAAATGCCCGTAGCACAGCACGGACAACACCCAAAATTAGGTTTTAATAAAATGCAGAATTACCTGAAGAGAATGCCCAGCAGGACTCAAGCTAAATCTAAACGTTTCATTGAATGAAGGCTCTCGGTCGTGCCTGCATACCCTGGTTTTCTTCTTAATTACTCTCTTTTGGGTAGAGATATTGACAACGTACAGCTTCACATACAGGTCTGGGGAAGAACAGTTCAACGAGTTAAACACGGAAGCTTTTCATAATTGTTGATGCTAATGATTTCAACAGAGGGGAAGTGTTGTGAAGAAACAGAGCATGGTACTTTGCAGAGCCATATTCTGTTCTCATTCACATGGTGTAGAAATGGAGCCACCCCACTAAATCCAAGGGAATTACTTTGTTTACAGTGATGTCATTAAAGCTACAAATACCTTTATGTCTTTAGAAAATATTATTACCAGCATGAGTTTTAATTTTTTAAAAGCTTTTTCACCAAAATGCACTTTTTTTACTAGATATCATTGTTCTTTAATAACCTAGGAAGTTATCATTTTTATTAAAGTTTAAAAAGGATTGATTTTTAACAATCAAAAGTAAATAAAAAAGATTAACTTCTGAGAGTTAATTTGCTTCTACAAAATGTTTTCTCTTTCATTAAAGTTGCTCATAGGAGAAAAAAAGCACTTAAAAAAGAATCCTATAGAATATGTCATTCTGATTAAGAAGGAATTTTCTTTCCCATTTTAGTGGTGATTTTAAGTTATTTCAGTCACATCCTACTTAATGTTTTCAAAGTATCATGAAGCTGGTTTCAGTGTAATACCTGGTAGATGATCTGGAGATTTAAATTTGTATGTGATATTTCTGCACTGAAGGATTTCTACTATCAGCTGTTCTCCATCTGTCTTCATTTCCTTCTTTAATGCAATCTTGATTTCACCCATAACCTGTGTTTTACCTGGAAAAGCAGAAAAAGCAACCCTCATTAATGTGAATAGAAACTGAATGTATGTTTCTAACTTGGAAAGAAGTAGAGTTTTCTGGTTTGTGGTTTGGTTTTTTTTAGTTTGGGGTTTTTTGTCTTTTTTTTTTTTTTCAGGACAGCTTATAGTGTTTAGTTAGGGGTATAAAGGTAATGTATTGCTTGAATGAAAAAATGGTAGATACATGCAGTATACTTGAGTAACTAGATTATATGCTTCAGAATGTATTTGCTTCAGAGGAGCTTTGTTCCCAAGAATACATATTTCAGTAGAAGTCATTACAAGTCGTGTAATGGTCACTACAGCTCACTTTTCAGAAACTTTTACTACAAGATTCTGAAGTTATTTCATAAAAAAAAAAAAAAAGGACAGGAAAAAAAGGAGAACATTCAATATAGTATTAAAAAGTAAGGTTCTGAAAGGCAATGAATTAAGACGTTGCTGAAGCATTTCATTTCACCTTCTTATGTATATGGAGCAATATCGGTCATACAATTTAAAGGGAAGTGCTCGCTGTGACCTTTAAAGGTAAAGGTGATTTTCCTTCTTATGTGGGTAGAAATACAGGCCCATTTATTCGTACACTGTATGGATTTCTCTCTAAATCAGTCCAGAGATGGAGAGAAGGCACAGAATTAATGTACGCAAAGATGGTTCGCTCCCACAAAGGTGTTTTCCTTCCACAAGGCTGTACTGAAGCCAGGCAGAGTAGAGCAGGGCTGCATCTTCTAAATGAGTGCAGTAGTGGAAGCAGACCCCATGCCCTCAGCTCAACGCTGTCTATAATAGCATCATGTCATAATGGGGTCTGCACCTCTACATCTATTGTCCTGCTACTGTGAAATACTATTTCACCTTCCTCTTCTCTTCAGACATTATTAAAAAGACCCTAAACCGTTAAGCCCCTGAGAATCTTTATTAGGTAGTTCCTGGTTGCCAGCAGGCTGGAGCTTTAGAATCATAGAATCATAGAATCACTTTGGTTGGAAAAGACCTTTAAGATCATTGAGTCCAACCTTTAACTTAACCCTGCCATCCCACCACTAAACCATGTCCCTAAGCACCTCATCTATCCTTCTTTTAAATACCTCCAGGGATGAGGACTCTACCACCTCCCTGGGCAGCCCATTCCAGAGCCTGACAACCCTTTCGGTGAAGAAGTTTTTCCTAATGTCTAGCCTAAACCTGCCCTGGCACAACTTCAAACCATTCCCCCTCATCCTAGCATTTGTTACCAGGGAGAAGAGGCCAACCCCCACCTCACTGCAGCCTCCTTTCAGGTAGAGGGTGATCAGGTCTCCCCTCGGCCTCCTCTTCTCCAGACTAAACAACCCCAGTTCCCTCAGCCGTTCCTCGTATGACCTGTGCTCCAGACCCCTCACCAGCTTTGTTGCTCTCCTCTGGACATGTTCCAGAAATGCAACATCTTTCTTGTAGTGAGGGGCCTAAAACTGAACACAGTATTTGAGGTGCAGTCTCACCAGCACCGAGTACAGGGGCACGATCACTTCCCTGCTCCTGCTGGTCACACTAATCCTGATACAAGCCAGGATGCCATTGGCCTTCTTGGCCACCTGGGCATACTGCTGGCTCATATTCAGCCGGCTGTCAACCAGTACCCCCAGGTCTTTTTCCACCAGGCAGCTTTCCAGCCACTCTTCCCCGAGCCTGTAGCGCTGCGTGGGGTTGTTGTGACCAAAGTGCAGGACCCGGCACTTGGCCTTATTGAACCTCATCCAGTTGGCCTCAACCCATCAATCCAGGCTGTCCAGGTCCCTCTGCAGAGCCCTCCTCCCCTCAAGCAGATCAACACTACCACCCAGTTCGGTGTCGTCTGCATTAACGCATTACCAGGAAATTCTAGAAGCTGGTGCCAAGATGTTGTAAAGAGCAAAGCAATTCTGCAGAAAGGAAACAATAATACATCTGGAGAAGCTCCTTCCTTGAAGAGAAGAAAGTTACCAAGTGGCATTTAGAAATTACTTACTTGTATCAGAAAAGTATAACCAAATTTGAATAATCGCCACTAAAAATGCCAGCTGTTGTTTCACAGATGTCCATGAGCAATCACACATTCTATTGTTTTTCCTACTTAAAATATCTTTTGGGATCATGAATAAAAATTTATTAACAAATTATCACAGCTACAACCTGGGCCCTCAACCCTCCTCGCAAACTGAAGCTGGAATCTAACTTAGTTACAATGAATAACAAATTTCAATTGGGCTTCTGCTGGGTCAGCATTTCACCCATAGTTTGTAAGGTGGGAGAGGACCTATTAGGAGGCAAATGATTCTTTCACCATATTTAATCATCACAGAACCCTTCCTATAGGTTTGAACATGAATAATAGCATCTTGCTTTCTGCTACATATTTGTATAAAAAGAATGGAGCCCTCATCTTGTGATGGCAGCAGCAAAGATCATTGGTAGCTGGATCAAAGAAGGAAAGGCCAACAATGTCCCTGTTGTTATTCATTAATCTGTTCCATCACATGCCATAATCTTTAAACTATGGATATAACATCATTTTTCTGGAAAGTGTTGAGTGACTTAGCTAGGAGTTAGCTAGTCTAATGACTGGAAACAAATACAGGAAAAAATTATAATGCTTCTTATGTCCTGTGGATAAACTACCAAAATCACTGATGGAGAAATGACATACCTGAAAGGTGTTGCATAAATCTCCCTTTTTGATCAATATTGGTTCTTGCACTGACTTCAGTGCTTGACTATGATAAAAGCCCAACATGGACAACTGTAGCACAAACCTAATCTCAGTTTCAGGCAATCTTTAGTTAAACACATAATTTTCTAGAAAATATGCTTGGGTTATTTACTTTACTTTATTCTATTTCTGTCCTTTAAAGTTTATTTGCAATTAGGGCCTTTCTTGATTACCTTAGTACCACCTTCTTCACTTAGATGCGCATTCAACCTAAAACAAGATCAGGCAGGTTGGATGCTACCTGTGATGCTATGAGTTAAGAAAAGGGAGAAATGCTTCCAGTAAATTAGAATGTGTGTGAAAATTCCAGCACCATTTCTCAGCATTTGGAAATTTTCCGTGGACTATTTTGTATCCCCAGATACTCTTTACAACAAACAATCCTACTTCACCATTTAAGCCTCATGGGGAAAACAATGATCTCAAGCTGCGAGCACATGAAGTGTGATAGCTCTCTTGTGCTTCCAGAGTAATTTTCATTTCTCCCACAGCATGCAGTGAAAAAGCCTTAACACCAGCCTTATGAAACATTGCACTAAAATAAATCACCAATTCAAAACCTAGCAGAATTTTGAAGACTTTTGAAGAGATCTTATTCCTGTCATTGTTTGGCTTTTTTACCTCTTTCTCTTATATGTTCCCTACATCTTTCCTTTGAAAGGTGTGTAACAGCAGCTCAAATGTTTGTGGAGTTGATTCTTTAAATAGAAAAAAAATTAGAAAAGGAGATACACTGATGAGCGGAAGTGTTGGTAATGACTGTGTATGAGCTGTTGAGAGAGTTCACAATGGACTGAGTTGGACATGAATGTTCTTCAACAGATGTGATGGCAATAAAGTTGCTCAGGGTGTCATGGAATTGGATGACCCCAAGGATTGCATTGGTAGGAATAGATCAGAACACACTGCCTAGTCACAACCTTCTGCATTCTTCTGTAAGTTTACAAAAAATCAATTTTAAGTGATGTGTAAACGGAACTGATTGTGGATTTTTTGGTAGTCATTGGATGATGATAAATGCTACAATGCAACTCTAAAAAAAGTAAATACAGTGAAATAGAGGTTGCATATCTTTCTAGGAAAGTACTAATATGGCTTTCTAAGACACTGGGAAATAATTTGTAACTTGAATATTACTGTTTTCCTGCAGGAAGATGTATTCCAGGTGAAACACGCGTGAACCAGGATTATCACAGTGGCAAACAAACACATAGTAAAGCAATAAAAATATTATTTTCTGATTTAGTCTAGGAAAGAAGGACTGGAAAATGATGAAATTGCTTTCTACAAATGGATGACAGAGTAAATATTGAAAGGGATAAGAAATATTTAAGCTGAATTTGTGTGATATTTTACCTGTTACATATATATCAGATGCAGATTTACTGATGTACTGCAAGAGGACCACAGACATGCCAAGCAACATTGTGTTCACTTTAAGAACACATTAACAGTAGCTTATCAATTCTTAAAAATATATAGCTATGGTTAAATACATTACTATTTTTTACATGACAATACACCTTTTTTTTAGGGGATCAGATTTATTAAAAATCCATTAACAATTAGAAAGTTATGTTTAATTAACTAAATTGCTGCAAGTTATTTGAGAAGTCCAGGGGTTTAAATTTGCTATGGTCATGGCAACATAAAATTTTCCTCTTGTAGAACTGTCATGCTCCATGCTGTGAAAGGTTAATTAGTTCTGCTATTAGTCTTAAACAACTGCTGCTGTAAATCACAGTATGTGTCATCTGCACTGTTGTCAACTTCCAGGGATTGATAACTATGGATTGTGCTCCCATTCCTTTTTGATCAGATGCCTGCTGTCAAGCGAAATTACCCAAGACAGTAGTAAATAGTTGTCTTCCATTTGTCCGTGTTATCAAGGCTAATTCAGCAATGCATTTAAATGAGCAGGTAAATCTCACTGGACAAGGGCAGGAATTTCATTCAGTTCAATTGTCTGTAAATTTCTGAGCTAATTTACACATTTATCTTAGAATAAGTTGAATTGCCTTTTGAGATTGACTATGTCTAATCACAGAGGTGAATCAAGTGTATGTTAAACTTGGAAATTTAAGTATGAGATGCCTAAATACTGCTACCCGATGAGCAGTACACCAGAGTAATTTGCTGAATGGATGCCAGATGGCCAGAAAACAGACTTAAGAAAATACATTTTGTTCCACAGTTGTGTATAAATTAGTACGGGCTCCTTCTGTTCCCCAAGATTGACTGGGGGTATTAGAGCAGTGGAATTAGAAATAAAATA
>NW_009260669.1:1960148-2070720 GCF_000687185.1 Egretta garzetta
GGTTGAAAAACATTTCCCAGAATTTTTCTTTCCAAATTAAGTTTATAATAGAATTATTGTTTCCAAAGTAGGTAGGACATGCTCTTCTGGAGCTTCAAGAGTTGTACACTTTCTGGTCAAGGATTTAAAATCACAGAAAGGTCCTTCTGAGCAGCTTCCAGTGAACCTGGCCTACTGAGTGTGGCAATGCTAATTTTGGGTTGTGGTGGTGGGGTTTTGGGGGGGTTTGTCTGGGTTTCTTTTTTTAATTCCTTACAGCCTAGATCATCCCCTTACTACTCAATGAAAGAAATAAGATGCTGGAAAAAATATGCAGGACAAAACAAACAAAAAACCCCTCAGCTGAACAAAAAACAACAACAAAACCCCCAGCTTTTCTTTCCTACACTTTGTGAATACAATCTATAGGACTAGCATGCTTTATCCATCATGTATACAGAAGAGGAAGGAACATGGTTTGCAGGATCCCTCCTATTTTTCCTTTCATGTGTGCTCAGAGAAATGGCTGCATTTTAAGAAGAATACATACTCTTTCAGCATTTACTTCTACGCTTTCTGATTATGAATACCTATGTTACTTTCACTTTTCTGAAAGCACGCATCCCAGAGAGCAATCCTAGGTTTCTGAATGGTGCAGAACAGCTTGCTCTTCTGCTGCAGGCAAGCCCCCTTTAGAGAAGACCAGATATATCCACACGGCTTTGCCATTAGCTCTGTGTCTTCTGAACCCCATCTTCTTGCCTTCTTTTTGTGGTATTTCAGTGCAAAGAGCCTGAGAAAATTGGAGATGTCTTCCTGTAGTATGATGATGGTGGTACATAGACAGCAGGATGCTGCCCTGGGGGATGGCAAGGGAGAACATTGGAGCATTTGGTCGTGCAGGGACAGCTATGTTAGCGCTGATAGTCAGTGTAGAGCACAGAGAAACAAGCGTGTCCTCCACACTGCTGGGAGATGAACAGACTGTCTCCAGTTTTGTCCCAGAAAGAGCAAATCAGTCTGTGCTAAAAGAATTCCCAGGAGAAAACTAAAATCATTCCATATGGAAATTGAAGAAACCAGAACTGGGAGTCAAACAAGGAGATAAATTATGTGACAGTGCAAATGCCAGTTATGAGACTACATGATGCAACTCTGTAAATGGTCTCTTGAGGAAGGTTTGAGGAATCTCCACAAATTTTTGTATTAGTGGCTTCTGGTATTTGATACATGTATTTTGCTTGAGTGTTCCCCATGAGCAAACTGAAGTGAATTAAATCTGTCTCCCAACTTGTTTTAAAACCATTTCTGAGTATACCATGAAACATTGTTTCTTCTGAATCTGTTACATTTATAATTCTGGAAGAGTGAGTAATAAACCTCAGAATTTCCATAATTTTTCAGTGTAAGATGAAGAGATGAGTAATGATTAGCATAGTGTCATCATAAGCATATGATCAGAAATAAAGACTTCTTTTATTAGAACTAATTTCATTTCCTTAGGTCTTTATCTGTTTTGATACCTTGAGAGATTAAATTGATGAACCTCCCAGAGCTCTGTACAGTCTTCATTGATAGGATACAGGCATTTCTTTGATGTATTTTATCACTGTTTGTCTCATAGGTATCTAATGACCTGGACTAGGTGCAGCTATACTTATCTCTAAGCCTGTAACGAGACATGTCTTCCAGGGCTAAGCAGCTCATATGCTCCTTATGTAGCTGTATTGTTTAAATAAACAAAATCTTGGATTCAGCTATATTAGAGCATGTTTATAATATTTAGAAGGTTAGAATATGTAGTAGCATGTCATAAAATCTAAGGAATGCAAGGTAGGTTCTTGAGAATTTGATTCAAGAAAGGAAAATTTACAGCTTTAAAATATGGGACATGATTATAGAGAACCCAAAAATATGGGTTCTGTCCCCAGATCCCCATCCCTTACTAGCTTTCTATGATCTTAGACTTCATCTCTGTGCCTAATCTCAGAGGTGGACATGATAACAACTACTTTAACTAAGAGTTGTTTGGATTTAGTAACTGGGATTGGGTATACTGTAAAGAGAGAGACTTTGATCATATGAGTGTAAATAGGACTTTGGTGTGTGGTCCCCAATACCATGAGAAAACACAAAGACTTAGAAAGGCTGATGAGGACCTATGCCACTGTTACATTTCCCTCCACCATGAAGCTTGTACAGATATAATTTTCTAACAGAGTGCTGTTGTAGCAAGAAATATGTTTCTGCTGGATTTCTTTAACACTATTTTGAGAACCAGAAGTCCATCCTCCAGCAGACAGCTGTGTTTCAGGAAAACAAGATAACATAATCTTACTGCAATAAATAATTCAGTATTACTGCAAATACTAGCCATTTATTATTTACATTTCAGTACTGGAGTTAAACAACTCCAACTGAAGATAAAGCAAAAGGGCATTCAATACCATTTTAAAATTAAATATATGAGGAATTCAAAATAACAACCAAAACCTTCCAATTTGTTTTTTAAGCAAATCCTTCTCTTAAAAAAAAAAAAAAAAAAAAAAAAAAAAACCAAAACCCCAAAACCAAAACATCGGATCAGTTACTTGTAGTACCAGCTGTTTGTATTTGGAATGCCTTCCATCCTCTTCCTGGGATGTGAGCTACTGGCAAATGTGTGCTAAAATAATGATGGATGAGCTTTATAAAAAATGCCTTCCAATGTTTACAGGCTCTGACCTTTTCTGTCCTTTTGCATTTTTTTCATTACCTTCTTTTATTCTTTCACTGTTCTCCCACATATTACTTTCTCCTTGAAAACTGCAACAATTTTCTCCGTAGGCTGGTTTTATCTTTGTGTTCCCTACTGTAAGAAAAATCGGACGTCTAATACAGTCTTAACTACTACCTTCTCCTGTCTCACAGTGCATTAAATAGATGTTGTTTGGTTTACTGGCATAGGACTGTCTCAATAAATGTGCTCCACAGATGAGGTTGAACACGTGCAGGTTCTGAAATTTTTGCTCCTCTTGCAACTAGATACCCAGTCTGCCCTGCCTGGTGCTATCAACAGGTCATGGGACAAACTAAAGCTAAGAGAAAGGCTGACCCTTTTCCCTTTTTCTGAAGAGGAGTTGCAGGTGCTGAGGTAAGTGTTCAGAGACTTCTCTGCCTACGTGAAGGCTAGGTGTTATACATGAAGGACTCAGGTGCTATTACAATTTATTCCCTCCCTTACCTGATGTAGGTAGGGATACCAAGTGCAGGCAGTCATGCTTCTCTGAAATGATAAATGCTATCTGTTCAACTCTTGACAAATGGATTCCCTCTGGGATACAGGGATGCTCTGTGGTGGGAGCTGGCATGAACTGAGGGAACTGCTCTCTCTTTTTCCTTCCCTCTCCTACCCTGAAGATGTGAACCGCTGTGAGCAGGCTGTATATTATGAGATGAGCAAAGAAGATCTAGGTCTTTCATTAGTATGTCCTCGATGTGATGTGCATGTAATCATGTAATGAGGGAGAGAAGCAGAATTAAGGAACTTTGCTCCCAGAAAACACAATTTACAATTATGTGGGCAGTGAAGGTGTCTGGCTTTAAGGCTCAGGCATATGAACAAGCTGACTGGTTTATGTTACAATTCTTAGAGCTAGAGGGCTCACTGCCCACAAAATTTTGAATATATTAGTGCAGAAATTTAACCTGTGTGCCCAGAATTCTTAGTAGGATTAAACAAAGAGTATGTGAAGGAAAAGTTTTCAGCCTTTATTTTCAGATAAAACGAAAGTGTTGTTCAAAATACATTTTGAAAACAGAGAAAGGCTTTTGCCTGTTGAGATTTTGAGGTGTGGCATATTTCCCAGAAAAGGTATAAACTGTTCCCTTTATTGGTCACTCTGTGTGTGTGTGCACCTCTTTCAGAGATCTGATTCATTTCTTTTAAAAGAAAAAATAAAGAAAAAAAAATATAATGCTTGGACTGATGGCATATGTAAAAACTCTTGGCCTGAACTGATTTGTGGGAAAATAATACTGATACTTCACACATGTGCAAATATGAAAAATAAAAAATCATAGACTTGTACCCATCCAGTTTTAGCTGGCTTTATTTCTGTTAGGTGGCATTCTGAAATGTTGTAGGAAAAAGGTAATGAGGCAGTAGAAAGAGGTTAATGAGGCAATAAGATTAGAAGAGATGAATTAGAGAAGAAAGTTTCACTAGTGTCAGAAGCTGCCCAAGTCAGTGACCTAAAGAACATTATAAGGGATTAGAGATTTCTCCAGAAAGATTTTTTCAATACTTTAGTGAGACTGGTCCGCGTACCATAAAAGCATTTGAAATAAATGGAGGGAAAATAATGAGAACTGTAAACATCACATTCAATCAATTTAAGTGATCAGAGATGACTACAGAAATTGCTTTTAATGATGAAGATGAACACAGGATACCTGTATTTGACAGCTGGTAGGTAGAGTGAGAATAAAAATGGGGTGAGGGAAGTCAAGAGAGTTACAGAACTAGTACATCCTAGTAGATACCTCTTTTTTCTATTTATTTATACATATTGATTCTTCTGTGGAAAGGAAACCTTATGTTCTAAGCTGATCATTCTATCAACATCTCGAAAATCATTCAAAGACCAGAATTCCCCAATATTTCATTTTAGTTTAGAATAATAAACTAATGACAAAGTTAATCATATGGAATTTTAGGTGTCTAGCTCAAGCTCCCTAGACTCTCCAATCAATAAAGATAGCACATCCTTACACTTATAACTTAGGATGGATAAATGCCTTCTGGAAGTGCCTGCCTTTTTTTTTTTTTTTTTTTGTCAGGGACAGTTAAGAGTTGAGATGATGGCTTTGATTTAGAAGCCTGATTTTTAAACAGTGAAATTAGGCTAGAAGTATCAAAATGCAAATCTACAGCTCTATCATTTCCATAACTTCAATAAGAGAAAGCTAAAATGATGGTTGAAATTATTCTTGCTATTTTACTTGAACTTCAAAGATAGGCACAGCTTGAATCTGAAAGGAGGAACTATGCAGTCTCATGTCTCAGAAGGCAAAACTCTCTTCAGCCACCTTTGCTCCCTCCCATCCTCACCATAAATCATTGCCTGAGTCTAAATATACATTTGCAGTCTTCTTTTCACAAATTTAGCATCTTACATAAGGAGACACACCAGATGCTGCAGATTCAGCTGCATGAAAGACAGCTTGCCACATCACGTCTGAAATTTTGATGGTGAAAGGCATACTTTGACTTGGCTTTTGGATGGACAAAAGTTCATGCAGGGAAAAGAAGTAAAGTATTTAATGTCATGCATACAGAACAACCTGAACCCTGATTATTTAAGCCTATTCTATTGCAGCTTTACGAAGGAGAAAATGTGTTGCTAAAGGGAGAAGAAATTTGCAAACTGCCATTAGAAGTCTGTATTTGACATAACCACAGTTCAGTGTTTTGCACAATACTAAAATAATCATTGTGTAATATAGCATAAATGTTCTGTTAAAGTAGGACAAGTGAGTCTGCAAGTTCTTTTTCCATGTCAATATGAGAACACAAGATGTTTTTTACTTATATAAAAACAGGGAGGATTTTGCTAGATTTTGCTTAGGTTCTCATTTAAATGATGACAGCTTTTAAGCTACTTTCCCTCTCCCATGGCAAATACATATTTTATCTTTTTTTAGTTTTGATATGCAAGCTTTTGAGAGTTTGACAATATAGACTGAAATGACAAAATCTCTTCTGAGCCAACCTTCATTTTCTGTGCCAAAATAATGAAAAAGTTTACACCTTCTCACTCTGAATATATAGATGAAGATGTGAATATCACAACAGATTTATTTATTCATTTTGTCTGCTTGATATCATGAAATTAGACTTTCCAACTTGAACTACTAGAAACCTCAGGAACTGGATTAAAGTCCATTCGGCCTATACTACAATATGGTGAAAGTATAACGGTAATAATATGAGCATTTTAAGATTAATGAAATTACTTCCATGGATGGTAGCAAGAGAAAATAGAAAATTTTCCCAAAGATATAATAAAGAGGATTAAATAATTATAATTCAGAAATATTTGTTAGCACAGTTTCAGAAGGAGAATAAAGCCAAATGTACTTGAAGATTACGTTTCTGATAAGTAATTGTTCTGTTGGGAAACTTGCTGACCACTCAGAAAGCAGTGGCATGAAAACAAAGTTTATTTGTATAATTTCTGCCAAATCTGTAGGTCAGACATAAGCAAAACCAGTATATTGCATTTAAATGTAAACCGAAGAACATCTTGCATTACAGGAACACCTAGGAACTTCCCCATTTGCTTTGGCAGAAATAGCTGCTTAGGTGGTGATTTTTCATTCCTTTTAGTGTTTTGGATGTATGGTCTGATAAAAGAAAAAAATCAAGCCTCAGAGGTAGATGGATAAAATAGATGCAGGTCTTTAAAGAATTTAGATCATTACAAAGATATATGGAAAAACAGCTCAAGGATAAATTGCTGACTTCAGGAGTAGATGTTATCTACACATCTAATACAGGTTTAGTTTTACTAGGCATGCTAAAAATTGGTAACCAAAATGAAAAACAATTCTGATGTTTTCTGAGTTAGCAGTGCAAATAATAGAATATTTTGGTATTTCCCATTGTCATAAAGCCGTCCTGTCACAGGGAATTATACACAGCGAGTAGGAATTAGTGTAAGAACCACGTATGACGTGTTTTCATTCCAGTTAGTTTCTGCTCGTTGCACATTTACTGCACAGACAATAAGCACCGAGCCTGCACTGTTAGTGCAGTGGTACAAGCTGTTTCATTTCACAGCTTGCCCAAGTCATTTATAGCCCATAAAAAATTACTTAACACATGGTGGTATATGTAACTCTAGAAAGCTTTCTTTGAGAAGGAGGTGGAAGATGGCATTTGTATACACAAATATATCCATACACATAGTCAAGCTAACGCAATATGTTAGCACTCTTTTGTGCTATAAACCTAGTAGGCACACTATCATGGTAATGAAGATGAAAATTTTTGGTAAGAACCTGCCTATTCATTCCTCACATCATGATTTCCAGATTCCCCCTCAGATTTATACTGCAGCTCTGAGGCTCTTCAGTGAAATATGCTTAAAGTCTTGCTCATACCTCCCTGGAACTACACACTGATGAGCACAGTCTTGTATGCAGCACAGCTTGGGTACCAGAGCAGATGCTTCTGCACTGACTGTTCATGTGGAAGACAGGTAATGCTATTATATTAATAGATTTTCTTTTGTGTACTTACATTACCTGGTACAGTGGTAGAAGCCCACTGTTAAGGTGCTATTTCTCTATCATTAAATAAGAATGATTACTGAAATAATTGTTGCTAATAGGACTACTAAGTATAAGAGTATAAGAAATTGCCTATTCAGTGTGATAGTAAGAGCTGTGATAATTCTAACAAAGCTCATTGTGTCTAATATATGAAAGAAAGCCAAATCTGTCTTCCAGGACCACCAGAGTGTTTTGCAGCTGGCTGCAGAGAACCTAGGAACTTTTAGCATAAAAATGAATACTTGTAATTACTACCGGGATTCAATTACCTGTATAATCTGTACAACAGAGCAATTAGGGATGATCCTTCAAATTAATCAGGATAAACATGGAATCAGTTCACTCAAAACTGGAAAAACGTATTAATCTAAATTTTGCTCAGGAGGGATAGACAGAAATGTTATGCAGAGTATTCCACAGTATTATGCAGAATTCAGAGTTCTACAGTCCCTGGAGGACTGATGCCTGGAAGCATTGCTTCCAGTAATGTGGACATGGTTTCTAAAGTTGTTACCAGTTTGAAGAAATATCAATTTACCTTTCAGCTCCTGCCCAGAGTCTTCTGTTAAATGCATTTATTTTTTTTGTTAAAGTTTGTAACCTTCCATTGGAAACCTTTATAGTCTAAAGTACCTGTTTTCATTGAAATATATAGTTTGCCTTTTCCCTCTCATTCAGCAATCAGCAGTGCCATTATTCTTCATTTCATGTAATGCTGATTCCCTCAAACTGCTATAATAGACATATCCTAGAGTTGGTATTTCATTGCACTGTTGAACTGATGTGTGCAGTTAAAGTCCACAGAGATACATTTGAATAAAAAACATCATATAAAAACCTAGGACAGAAGAAGAAGTACAGGGACAGTACAGCACTTACAGAAATGCACTCATAGAGCTTTGTCATGAAGACTGAAATGATCTAAAGAAAAAGAGAAAGGGTAAATGTGCTCCTATTTACAGTGTTCATGAATTGGGAAGAAACCTGTTAAGCAAATGGAATTATACATATCACTTAAAAATCAAAGGTGAAGCTCAAAAAGATGAGATAAGTCAGTATTCCAAGTGGGCTACATGACTCTGTAGAAGAGGTCTCAATCTTCTATGGGAGTAAAACCATCAAAAATAATTCTGAGTTTCTGAACTTTCATGGGGAATGGGGGAGATGATGGAAGTCCTCTTACAAAGAAAGCGAGAGCTGGGACTTATGGATTTTAGAAAAAGAGAGGGGCCTAACGTTCAGTAATGGGAGAATGTGATAGGTTGGTAGCAGAGATGCAAGGGGAAAAACATTTATAGTGCAAGATTGAAAATTTTCCAATATGATGACCTAAAATATTTATTCAGGACCTTTAAAAGTGAGAAAAGAAGTCAGACACTGATTGCTGGAAATCTCGCGTCTCAGTTGCTGAGACCTTTCCCTGGTGCCCTCAGAGAACAGAAGTACTCAGTCCCCAGTTCTGGGAGCTGAGAGTCAGTCCCAAGTAAGGGGTCGTGAGGCTATGATCAGTTGTCCTTCACCTAGATTTGACAGCAATTCCACCTGCAACTGGGAAACTTTTCTGATGAAAATTTTCTCAAAACTCTGTGCCCTAGAAAAGGTGAATCAGAAAACACAGACATATTTGTATGTAAATATGTCTTCCTGCCTTGGTCAGAAACTCACCCTAAATTTTCTGAAGTCATTGAAGCAAATACCTTCTATTTGTAGATAGGAAAAAAAAAACCCCAAACCTTTTCTAACTCACTAAAAATCTCTTTCTGCTCCTGGGCAGTAGGTATGCAGTAGGACTTGTATAATTAACTGAACCTTTTCAGTAATGAATACAAAGGAGGATCTCACAGCGAGCTAATGCTCTGACAGCTCCTGTAGATCAATTTTCTGGCAACTGTCTTTAAACAGAAATGAGGCTTTTTTTTCTGTCTCCTGCCACAGTACAGTGAGACTGCTTTGAGAGTTAATGCCTCACAGATTTTATGCACTGAGGCCAACACTCATGATTTTATCAAGAATCTCTGAGATTTAGTACCACTCTTTTGAAGATGACTATTGAAGTCCTACTCCCAATTTATCTTTACAAATTAAAGCTGTGCATATGGGAATTGAAAGGAAGGGTTTGCAAGTCCTCACAAACCAGAAGTGCAACATAGACTTCTTGCATAACGTAATTTAAAACTTGCCTGGTGGCTTTTGAAATGTAAAATACCTAGGACCTGGAAAAATATTATTACTGTTTTATACTCATTATAAATTTGTAATAAAGTATAGCAAACATTGTATTTGTGATGATCACCCATAAATATGATTCCATTACCTGCAGGAATTACACAGGGTCTCTTTACAGTTTCAATCAATTTGGAATAGATAGTAAAAAGTTGTTGGGTTTTTTTTCAATTAAAAATGAAGATAAATTTAGGGAGAGCAAAACATATATTCTTCTGGCTTTACAACTTACTCAGGAAGCATCCTATACTGTAAGAGAAAAGATTGAATGAAAATCTGATGTACAGTTCAGGTTTACATGAACTGAAGAAAGATGCCTTGCCCCAAACAGTCACCACAAAAAGAGTCTTGAATGAAGTAAAGAATATTTAAAAGCTCTACACCGCTGTCTTTTCAGAAACCCTAAAGAAACCTGATATGTCTACTGAATATCTGCTTGGAATTGGCTCAAAAATATGAAACTGCACTATCCCTTAGGGTGGTGCTCACGAAGAATGACTTGCTGAGCTAGTGCCAGGCCATGGTTCATTAGCACACCAGCTGACACACTCAGCATCACTAGATAAAACCTTGTGAAGAACAGTGAAGTATCACATGAGACTCCTGTTTCTAGCATCAGCTGGCAATGTTGGTCGTGAGCAACCCGATGCACAAAAAATTGTTTCTGTATCCATGAGGAAAACCAGTCTATGTAGAATTTCTTACAGAATACAAGTCTCTTAATTTTTCTGACCTAAGTAGGTCAGGAAAAAATATTAGCAGATGTAGAAAATCTTAGAAATAAGTTCAACTGCTTAATGTGCATGCTGAATATTAAATGATTGAAGACAGAGAAAAATTCATAAGATCTGTTCTAGTTAGTAGTTCTCATTAGTGTTTGACATTATTTAGTGACTTGAACAGCTGTTCACTGAGTTCCCAACAAAAGTACTTAATCATTGAGAACATGAGTATAGAAGTAGAAATATTATATATGTAATGTATATGAATATATATAAATATTGAGGTATAGATACAGATTGGCTCAGTAACAGTAACAATCAAAGTCACTAAAAATAATTTCAGATTATGATCTGACTCTGGAAGGAAATTATGTTTTGCTACAAGTTTATGAGGCAACTTTTTCAGTAGTAATGAATATGATTGGATCTGAATTAATCTTTGTCAAATTCAAAATACAGTATCTGGATTAATCATGTGAAATTGACTTTCATCGGCTTCCCTGACAGCAGTATCAAGCTGCCCATCTGTTTTGGAAAATACTACATAACCATACTCAAAGACTCAATTCTGCCCATTTTAATGGGCTTACTGACTGTGGTGGTAGCACTAATTATTTCTGTAAAGTGATTATCATTGTGAAAGACAGGGTTGCAGGGCTGAAGAACCTGAAGACCATGGTCTGTCTTTTGAAGTTGTTTCAGCACAATTTTACCCCCTTATGACCACATGTACCAGGAGTGTCCCCTCGCATGGGGTTTCACAAGCAAAACTTTGGGGAACCGCTGCTGAACTGCAAGTCCGTGAGTGCTGTTATATTCATCTTCCTCTCAGCGCTGAATCCACAAGGTCTCTGCATTGGTAGCTCTTCCAAAGAGGGAGAGGCTATATTTACCAGTCAAATACATACATTTTACTATCTTCAGATCTAAAATTTGAGGATATGTATACAACATAACTCAGGTAAATGCTGTTTTTAACTTCTTTCATCACTTTCATTTCTCCTTCCCAATATAGTTTGGCTACAGGAAAGAATGCAGCCATTTAAATCCATCACTCGGAACGAAGGACATCATACTGATGTGGGAGACTGCAAACTTGATCCTGAAATGGTTTGCAAGACATCAAATTATCCTGTGCAAGGCATTTGACTTCAAATTTTGAAATAAAATTTATACAATATAGTTCAGTTGAACAACAGATACGGCCCTTTACATTAAACAGAATTAAGCCTGAAGTGCCCATCATGCTGTCAGTTAATAGTCATGATTTCCAACAAAATAATCAAAATTTCTGTCTCAGGCCCTTTGTGATACATACTCTCAACTGCTTGCACAAACTGTTTCTTGTAACATTTTTGTTTTCTTCCCTTAGCCACAGTAATTCCAGCGGTAGTTAGCAAAGGACAAGATTTAAAAAGGATAGTATTATTATTTTCAGTTTATGAAGAACTGAGGCTTAGAGAGTGTAAAAAGCTAACATTACTCAACCCAGGTGCAAACATCACCATGAAATTCTGTTTTCTTTTTTAGTTCTGAATCATGTGGGATAGGATACAGTATTCTTTGTGCACCTATGTTTTTGAGTGGTCTGTATTGTATGTTTACATTCATTATTTGCACAAAATTATAAGTCATTATAAGCAGATCTTCTAGTCAGAAGGGTCAGGCAACGATAGCTGCAGACAGTAATTGCAACTAAACATATATTGGCAGTCTTCATTACTTTTCTGATCTATCTCAGAGAAGCACAAAGAGACAACATAATAAGGGGCTTTCAAGCTCCATGCTGCATTTCTTTCCTGTCTCCATGTGACATATAAGCTGCAGCAAAGGAGCGCTTTTTTACCAAGAATGCTTCAAGACACATAAGGCAAGTCTGCTACCCTGCTGCGCCGTGTGCTTTCTGATTTTGAAAGCTGTTTGTTATGCTTTGAAAACTGGCACTGGTAATGGCAGAATTAACTCCTCCACTGTCAATGTAAAAAACAGGTGCCCTTGGGAACTACAAACACTGTTGCTGAGTCTCCCTCAATGCTTCGCCCTTAAAACCATCATCTTACTGCTCAGACAAAGAAAAGGCAAAGCAATTATGGTTTGTTTATTTTCCGTTATTTAGCAAATTTTTTTTTTTTTTTTTTTTTTTTTTTTTTTTTAAATAACCCCTTATTTACAATGCCTGTGATGAGATATTCCAGGTCTTGCTGCCATATGTAGGGTAGGGGAAGAAAAGAACATGCTATCTGTATGAAGTTGCAGCAGGGAACTTCAAGCAATAAACATAAGTACCTGCGAGGAATCTGGCCAACTCGGTGGTTTTGAAAAATACTATGGAGTGTTTAATAAAGAGTTGCAACAGATTGCTGCTTTAAACTCTTCCTGGTGAGATGTCCCCTTAATGAAAATAACACCATCCTCAGCACTGGTCTAGCTGCAAAGAACATCTTTACCTGTAACTAATCACTGATTCTTACTCATCTTAAAATGGCATAAATGGGCACTGGTGCTGAAAGAGGTTTCTTCACACTCTGCTTATTTCTTTCCACGCTTTCTCTGGCATTATCTCCTTTAGCCATAGATGTTTGTACAGATGCCTGGTGAACTAGTTGGCAGAAATGATCCTACTAAATGCCACCTCACCTCTCCCCCCCCCCAACAATGTATTGATTTTGGGTTAGTCACCCAACTCATTCCAGCACATGCTTTATGCCACCATGAAGGATGAAATGAGGTTGAGGGAAGGAAAGAATGGCACTTTTCAGTCACTATGCTGGTTTATGACAAAGCGTATTTTATGAAGCAATTGTAGACTGATAAGATAATTCAGAGAAGGGACTGCTGGAGGTCTCCAGTCCAACCCCATATTCAGAGTAAGGTTAACTTCCGAATTAAATCAGCCTTGGACAGAGCTTGTTTGCTGAGTTTTGAAAATCTCCAAAAGAGGCTGCACAGCCTCTCTGGACACCCCTACCCAGTGTTTAACTACGCTCATGTTTATTTTTTTGTAATTTTTTTTATTTTTTTTTTTTTATTTTTCCTTATATTCAGTTGGATTTTCCCTTACTTCAGCTTGTGAATGTTGTCTATTCCCTTTGTTTGCTGTGGAGCTCTGAGAAGAGTCTGGCTTCATCTTCCCTATAATATCCCATAAAGTTGTTAGCTACCCATAAAGTAGCTCATTTCCTGAGGTTTAAAGAAAACCTCAGCTTCTTCTTAATGGCCCTTGCACTGGCCCTTAGCCATCCCTCTGGAATTCTGTTGGAGCCTCCTCAATATCTCCAGAGGCCCCAAACCAGACACATTTTTCTGGATGGGGCCTAACAAGCACACAGTGGAAGGGAATAATCCCTTTCTATGGCCTGCTCCGTACACAGTTACTTTTGCAGCCCAGTATGCAGTAACAATTATCAAAAAACCATTTCCCAAATTAATATTGTTTAAAGAAAAGTTACCAGAGTCATTGTACCAGTGACTTTCTCAGAGAAAATCTGATCTGAAGAGTGCTTTAAACAAGTTCTGTTGAGCAGAACTGAGTGGACACCACACATTTGGAGATGAGGGCATGTAAAAATTGATTGCTTTGTGGGAAAAGGAGATTGTCTCCAATGCCAGCACTTTCACTATTTTTAAAATTGCTTTGGGCATCAATTGTATGTTTTTAGTTTTACTCCTTTCAAAGAAGTCTAAAGAATATTGAATCTGCTTTGTGGTCCCTGCATTATTCCCCAACAGTTTGAAAACAAATAGTGGTACAAAAATCTCTTTTCATAGACCATGCATTTTACTGTCAACTATAAAGAAAAGCTGCCTCAGGAAAAGAGCTTTAAATATAGCTGTGGTGCTATCAGTAAGCTAGCACTCTTGCATGAAAGCAAGTCCAGTTTATTCAAGAGTTTTCCTGCAGGAGATAGAAATCAGTAGTGCTGCAGCATAAATGTAAGCCCAGTTCTTCATTGCTTAGTTTTGCTGTAGGGAGCTGGAGACATCAGATGCATACGTCTTTCTGATTGGCCATGTATGGTTGGGTTTGCTCTTTGTATAATCAGAAGGTTGTTTGTGATTCCCAAAGTCTTCTAATACTGGGAATATGTGTCCATGAAGTGAGCTGGACTAAGCTGAATATGAAGAGTTTATGTAGAGACAGCTTGTCAGTTCTCAGAAGTGAGCAGGTTTCCTTCTGTCTCTTTGGCCCAACTATTATGCTGAGATCAAATAGGAAATGTAAGAGCCTTCATCAATTTTGTCAGCTGTGTACAAGAGGTGTGACTGCGGCACAGGCTGTGAGCCCATGTGTAACAGTCCACTGGGAGCCGCTTGAAGTCAAAGGACACTTCAGTTCTTCGTTACCATTCTTAGAAAAGTCTAAACAATGAAATTCAGATGTTTCCTCAGTCTTCCTTTGACCTACATATGCCCAGTTTCCCCGTGGGCTGCTTACTCCCCAAGCTTTTAAGGTCTGTGCTTCCAAACAGGTCCATGACGTGGATAATGAGGATTATTTCATGCCCTCTGACTAGTTCCTGCATCAGCTTTGTTGGGTTTCATCTTTGTTCCTCTAATGGCTCCCAGAGTTCTTTACCTTCCAGCTTCCCAGCTGGTGAAGACAACCCTGCTGGGATCCTTGTCTTCCTTCCATTAACTGTCTAAATACTGATGAGTTTTGAACCCAGAAGAAGTAACTGAAGTATGAGACAGTGAACTTGCCTGAACTGTTGAGGATATTTCCACGCCTGTCCAAGCACTAATTCTAAAATAACACGAGACCATGGCTTACATCTGAGACAGGTATTACCATCTTGTTATATATTCCATTGCCCAGTTGTGACAAATATTAGGGAATTTGTGTAAAAAAAGGAGGAAGTTACTGATTATAAATGTTGTGTTTTAATCTGGTTTACTTGTGTTTCTTGCCACTTTTTTCCCCGAGATTATAACTGAGATTATGATTCTGTGTTCTTTTTGAGGTGAACTACAGTGAAGTAAGTGGGGATAGAGCCACTATCTCCAGAGAAGTACAGAATTCAGAGAAAAACATATGTGGTCTCTTTAGGCAACTCAGGGCTTCTTGTCAGGCTTGCCTCAGGCCAACAAGGGAGACTGTTATCTTCTGGTCTGTTCTGAGAGTGAGCTGTTTTCAGCAAATACAAGGAACCAACTCTTCTGAGACAAAACCAATTAAGAGGCAATCGGTAGCTCCAGGTACAGCGTGAATCATGAGTGTTCTTAGTTATCTTCTTTCTAATGAGCTTTGTATCAATCAGTGAATCTACAGAAGAATTCTGAAGGCTGTCTATACCATCTCTACAGTATTGGGCTTTTTTTATTATTTTTATTCTCAGTGAGATTTGAAAGGTGGAGGAAAGAGAGGATTAGTGTGAGGGTTTCCTCAAATAGGATCAAGAGAAATATTTTATTGCTAAATTGATCACTAAACCTTGCAGAATTCCTGTTTCTTTGTGAAGAAAAAATCAGACTCCAAATTGAATTTGGAGAACTGAAAGTATTAGATTATATAAATGCAATGAAAACAGAATTAGTATTTATAATCTAAAGATGTACAAAATTGGTCCTTAATTTAGAGCTGTGACCTGCTTCAGTTTTCATCTTTAATGAAATAAACCTGATCTCTGTTATCCTGTTACATGTCTTTGATTTCAAGATGGTTATGTTGTACCTGAGTAAGCTGTTAACCCCAAATTTCTCCCCTATTCCATTTTTCGCATCCTAATTAGAGCTCTTTCTAACAACAACAAAAAAATAACCAAAACCAAATTGACACCATCTTATGCTTCTTGTCAGTTCAAGATAATTATGGAACTTAACACTCTAAATGGTAATTACACTTGCTGTTGAGCACAGCAGCCATTTTAGAACTGCAAACCAAATCAAATTAGCATTTTTGTCAAATAAAGTTAAATGTGCTTAGAAGTTGTTTCTTGATGCATATAGAATAACATTTTACAGTGACTGTCACCTAACGTCTGTTGGAGATAGACCCTGCTGCTAGGATTCATCCGCCTAAATGTTGATGTCTATATCTGTGCTCAAGGCTCCTTTTATAGCAAAAGGAGAGCAATTGCTCTTCTATAATGTGGTTTGACTTATTTGCAAATAGATCTCTAAAATAGGTGAGACGAATTGTACCTTCAAAATGGTTATTTCTTTCCACTGATTGCAAAAGTTTTACTTAAGTGGCTGATCCTTCCATAACTCCATGATAAAATTTCATATTTCATTAGCTATTTCAGAGGTCCCAGCTGTAGAAGAATATTGGATAAGATTTTTTTTTTTTATATATAGTAGACAAAACTCTAAGTTTTTAATTGGACAGTTAACATAGAAATAGAATGAGTATAAGACTGAAATAAAACCTTTACTATTCAGAGAAATTGCTAGACTACTTAAGCAGGTCTTGTTGCAAAACCTAAAGGATCAGACCAGAATTCTCCTTATCCTCTATTTAAGATTGAAAAGAAATTGACAATGAAATCACTAATCATTAAATTATTGTAAATGTATTTAAATAAAAAAGACCATTAAAGTAGTAGAACGCATGGAAATCAGTTATAAAACTGAATGAGATTAATAGGTTTCATTGCCTTTCTGTGTGAGAGGCAGTATGAAACACAGGTCTCATCTTTTTTGCTACCCGTTGCAGTCACAGACAGTGAGGTGTATTTTCTGGATTATAAAAGCTCATGAAAAAAAAGTGGTATTTTGAATAATGGAGAATCCCATGAACACAGACAGAGCATTTCATTCAGAACTGAGGTGGGTTTTTTTCCAAAAATGTATGTAGGACTATTATTATGTCATAATATATATAAGTATACATATATACATATATAAATGTGTGTGATCCAATCTTTTATATATGTGCACATATATGTATATATATACATGCACACATATGTATGCAAAGCTGTGCATTTGTACAAATGTATGCATCTATATCGTTAAAGTTGACCTAAACCTAGGAATCTACCTGTACTAAACCGACCTCGACTCAGCACAAAGTATTAGCTTGTTGAACTAATCAACACTAAATACTTGGGCTCAAATTTAAGTGTATGAAGTTATAGCTACCTAAATTAACTTCAAATTGCTGACTCCACTTTTACTGTTAACAAGCAGTGTTCTACACATTTTCCTCTTCAAATTGTTCATAAATCTTACCTTCCATTTCACAATCTAACCACAATTAAAAAAACCAAACCAAACCAAACCAAACACTGACATCAGTACAGAAACCAGCTAGGGGAGCAAAAATAATTACGTGGTTTGGATATTTCTCTGAGGACAAGACAGGTTGACCTGAATTTGAACAAGATTGTGCTGCAAAATATTCCTTACATTTGTATAAGCAACTTTCTGAAATAAAGTACTGCTTATTTAAAGTAAATACAGTACAGTGTATCAGCCCAATGATAGTCCAGGGAGTTAAAGATCACAGGTAGATAGGACAAAAGAGCTGCTGCACTAAACAATAGAGTAAAAGCTTCAGAGTCTGAGCTCAGGGTTTCTCAGAGGACACACTTCCCACCTTCAGGGATCATTTGCAGCACTTTAGTTGCTCAGTCAGCTAAATGCTTTGGTTGTAATTTTTCTGCACTCTCCAATACTGCTCCTGTGTTTTTCACAGTACCTGAAAGTTTCTCAC
The DNA here is from genome assembly GCF_000687185.1 of Egretta garzetta. Taxonomy (NCBI): domain Eukaryota; kingdom Metazoa; phylum Chordata; class Aves; order Pelecaniformes; family Ardeidae; genus Egretta; species Egretta garzetta. Next base: position 1,978,047 of record NW_009260669.1, read on the forward strand.
TGTGTGATCCCTCTTCTCTCATACCAGTCTTAGGCTGATGAAATTTCAGTGACTTTCATGGAGTATTTCTTGATCTAAACTGTTACACTATTAATCTAGCCCATCATGTCTGTTTGTATATCACCTATGTATGTCATGACCATGCATACACGTTCTATACTTTATATTGTTGCGAAGCAACATTTCCTATAAAATGCAATTAAATATATTTCACAATTTTTTGCAGAACTCAAAGGGCACTATGGGGAATTCTGAATTCCAATGGCAAAACTCCTGTGAACTCACTGGAGGCAGTCGCTCCTATCATAAGCATCATCTGAATTCCAAAAGCTTTATGAAAGGATGAGGTTAATATAATTTTATGAATGAATATACACACATAGTGAAAAGTTAAGTGACTTAATTCAGTTCATACAGTGAATGAAAAAATTAAGTATAAAAAACCCAAAGAATCCTGATTGTCTGTAACATAACTTGACAATCTCTTACATTAAGAGCTTTACATTTGTGCTTTGAGATTAATAAATAAAAAGGACTAGACAGCACCTCCTTAGAGATCAATTCAGTTCACATAAAATGAGCAACCTAGGTTGAGAAAAAATTATAAGGAAAAGATTAAATGGGAATGTTGTGGGACTTCCTTGAGCATCTTTCTTTATTTCCACCTCAAAATGACCCGAAAGACTCTTTATTAGAGACTTTCCCTTAGTGCAGTGTGCTAGGAAGAGATTAAATATCCCCGTCCCTGGAGGTAATTAAAAGATGTGTAGATGTGATGTTTAGGGACATGGTTTAGTGGTGGACTTGGCAGTGCTACGTTAGTGGTTGGACTTGATGATCTTTTCCAACCTAAACAGTTCTATGATTCTACAATTTTATGAAATGTTCATCACTGTTCACCTCTTTCTTATTTGATTTCTTGTAGAATATGGCAGCTGACACATCTTTATTTTGTGCGACTCAGGCACAAAGAGGCTTTCTCACCAAACTGACCACAGGATGACAGTGTGAAAAAGCGGTGTGTATATTTTCATTTTTTTATATATTGCAACTTTAAAGATCGATAGAAAACTGGGTTCTCAAGTGATATAAGCTTATACTTTAGTGTTTTCTTAGTTATCTGTTACTGTGTCTATACAGCACTAATCTGGTGCAACAGGAATAAATCAGTAGATCAAAGCAATCAGTCCTGAGGCACCTACATCTATATTGTATAAAGTTGAGAGCTTTTACTTGAAACTGGAATTACTCTGGTCTGTGATACAAATGTTCCGTTTCTGCATGTGGTCCAGTTCTGTCCAAAGGACCCATCATAGGCTATGACATATTTAGGGACAGGAGCACATTTAGTGCTCACCTTGAACAGAGTTTCCAGTTTAGTTTCCCTCGAAAGGAACCAGATTTTGATGTATCAAACAAAAAAAGGAAAAAAAAATGCAAATCAACACAATGTCAAGCAAGGTAAAATTGAAGAATTTATTTCAAAGTTGTGTTGCTGCTCTGAATCATAACAATAAGGTAGATGCAGCCTGCATGAACACAATGATGTCAGAGAGACTATATTCAGAAATAATGTAAAGCAGGGAAGCACTTTGCTTTTAGACTGTAGGTCTTGGTCTCTGCTGCAGGAGGGGACAACAGAAGGTATACAGTACCTCTATGAAAATTCCCAGGGGGAGAGCAGGGGGACTGAACATCAGCAGTCCCTCACCCTAATCCCATTTCAGGTGGGTGCCAATAGTATTTAAGTGGCGCATGTCTCAGCTGTATGTTATTGCAATGAGTTGGATGTAGTTTCAAATATTCATTTGAGATTGTAAAGATAATAGTTATGGATAGATGGGAGGACAGAATGCACACAGTGTGCATTATCTACATTTTCGAAAAAGAAGCATTGTCTTTGGGCACTAACTCCATTGTCTTAACAAAATGATGCAGAAACCTTGAAGTTCCTCTACTAACCATGGGAGGTAACTTGGTGCCATCAGAAAAGGTATTTACACAAGACTCCCCAACCAGTATTCTAAAAACATTTCAGGCAGTTGAGAATGTGTTGGAACCCTCATTTTGTCATGGGAAACTATATTATGAAGATCAGGTGATTTCATTCAAATGGTTCATCAAGAAAATAAGGAAGAAAGATGTCAATTTTATGTATCCCTTTCTAAGTTTTTATTATATTTTATCAATATAAAATTTAAGATTTCATCAAAACTTGTAATCTTTTGAAGAAATCTGTCCAGAGAAATTTGTTGACATTGTCCTTTATTATGAAAAAATCTGCTACTTTGTATTTGGGATTATTCAAGTAAAAGTAATCATGTAGATAAATTCACAAAATGCATCCTATTTTTGTTTATTTTATATTTATAACAGACATAATATCCCCAATAAAGAATTTTTTGCTAAAAAATTATAGCAGAAACAAGAATAATTATCTTTTAGTCAATGGTTTGAATATATGTCCATATATTCAGTTGATCAGAGGGAGGGAAGAAAGAATATGTTTGTGGGTTTGTGTGTGTGTGTCCTTTCTCCCAGGATTTGTATCACTTCCTATTATATCTGTTTTTCAAGCTGTCTTCAATTTAGAATCTTTAGCCAGTGGCAGAAAATTTTACGTGCAACAAATTACTCAGCGATGTTCAACAGGAAAACTGCAATATTTAATTTTGGAATTTGATGCGGAACAAGTAACCTGAGGGCAGTAGATGCTGCCAATAAAGAGGGGACCGATTTGTCATATTATACTTGGATGCATCTGTGATTTCAGTGCAGTCTTTCCCTTATAAAGTGACAAGGCACACACACAAAATTATGAAACATTTATGGGGAGCCTATTCCTTTCCTGTGGCTACCTTTCCTCCTTCTCAATAAGTCTGTACCTGCATACAACCAGGTAGATTCAACAAGCCAGTTTCAAGAGGCTGGTAAAAAAAGCACAGAGTACAATAACATATTAGTTACTGGGCTTTGTCCAGAGAATTACAAAAATTATGTTAGGAAGACTGTCTTTCTCTCACTCATATTTGTGCTTTTCTGCTTTCTGACAGAAAGCAATATGCTTTCACATTGTTTCCACTGCTGAAGATAAATTAAAAAAATCTATTTCTCATGTTGTAGGATTCTTGCAAATATCCCCAATAAAATAGAATACTAATCCTTATTCTATGTAATTCCAGAAGAGCATGCTTAAGTCATTTTTGAAGGCAAGCTGAGACTCCTCAAGGTCTCATTCTCTTTGTATAATTTTGAAAATCCGGAGTAGCCCCTTTAGTCAATGGAACAACACCTAGGTATGGTGTTGTTGATAGAGAGAGGTGAAGAGCACCTCCTAGGCTCTGCTTCCTAAACTGTTTCCCTTTTGATGTGAAAGCTCTTTTTGTGCACAAAATGTTCATCAACAGGAAGAAAAAAATGTATTTCTCTTTGAAGAACAAATTTTCTTTCATTTTCTTTCTAACATTGCTCAGATTCCTTTCTTTGGAAATGCTAGCTATCATGTACAAATTTATTGTGGACTTAAAAACCTATTGTTATAGTCTATAGCTTCTGAATTATAATAAGCTGTAGTATAATTTTGCAAGAATTTAGGTAATTTTGCTTTATGGGGGTGTTTGAAAAGAAAGCACTGAGTATGAAGGAAGATAATTAGTGTCGATATTGTGCAGGCTTCACTTTTTCAAACATGGAAAATACTGCAGAAATGTGTCTGTATAAAATCAGAGACTTTGCATACTGCTATAAACCAAACAAAATACCAAATAGCCTTAAAACCAACATATATACAAGGAGTTAAGGTGTCTGTGTTTGTCACTGACCCAAATGTCCAGAGATAAGAAGGAAAGCCTCCCTTTTCTCTCCTTTACTTGCCAAGAAAGAAGGAACTCATAAGATGATCAGACTAGTCAGAAAGATATAGTTCATAAAAAAAGTCAAATAATTGCATTCAGATCAGTGAGAATCCAATTCCTTCAAGAATATAACAGAGTATTCCATGAATATGAAATGTTTCTAAAAAGCTAAGCACTCAGCCAGGCACAGCCAAGGCGATCAGGAAGCTGGTGAGTAAATGCTATAGATATTAGATGAGCAGCAGGAGGAAACAGTAAGAAACAATTTTTCTAGTAAATCACACAAACTGGCTAATTATAATAGGCAGCATGTTACCAGACTTCTGGAATATATGCGAACTTCTAGGTACTGCAGCAGGGTGAGACATGAGGGCAGATGTGTGTATCAGATGCTTGACCCAGCTGATCTCCAGAATCTTTGTGCATTTTTCCAAGGCATTGAAATTCAGTCATGTTATGTTATTATCACATCACAGTCAGTCAGAGTGCAAAGACAATGTGGCAGACAAAAAGTCTAAAGAAAGCTTAAAAAAGAAAGTATAACAAAAAGACAGCATACCAAAGGGTGTTTCAGAAAAGAAATACCCACGCAATGGATGGCCTCAACACACACACAAACAGGTGGACTATTTGGTAGAACTAATCTGATCTGATATCAAGCTTTAGATGTGCAAGCTAAAATAAATATTGTAAATTTTCATTGTAATCTTTTGGTTCTTAATGAATAGTGGAAAAGGAGGGGCACTCCAGGTAGTTGGCTGTGAAGGGAATCCTGAATAACAACTTGGCTGTAGGAGCAAATCAGGTTTATGCCTAAATACACGTGGATGTGGGGTTACTTAAAGTACCTAGTCAGGAATGGCAGAAGTGATGAAGAACCTGTGGGACACCCATGACTTTCTGAAACAGCAATTGGATTGAGGCAGAAAAATATTTCATAGTATTTAAAAGAGCAAGATACACCTATGTTTAAGGCCCTGAATCCCTTTGTAAATAAAGATACATAAACTGCATCCTCCTCTACACATAGTACATCACTTTCTGCCACTAGATTTGACCAGCCTTCTGTCCATTTGATTCCCTTTCAATCATAGCCTAGTAGTATCAGGATAAATAATACACAAAAGGGAAGCACAGCATATAATAGCCTAAAGTAATTACCAATACCTACACAGGACAAACTGTTAAGAATTCTTTAAGAGAAATACACACACTGAAGCTTTTTCTTAACAGACAAATAATTATTCACACACTGTTGCAATGGATAACACATTTCATTAAAGCTGCAAGCCTGTAAGACTAGTATCATAAAACAAAATAACAAACATGGAACACTATGAAAAGCATATTAATCTGAAAATAAACTGGGGACAAAGCACAAGGTTCTAATTATAGATATGAAAGCAGACTCTCCACCATGAGATTCAGAAGCATCTAGGCAATTTCATCATATGAAAGAATTATATTCATTCTGATGCACTGGTTTTCAAAAACTTCTGTCTTGAAACACAACCTATAGTCCACAATTCTGAGAAGTCTCACATCTTGACATAAATATCAGCTGAATTTTAATTTTAGTTTGCCACGTGATCTCACCTGGAAATGTTCTAGATCCATTTGCATTTAAACAGCATTCCAAGATAACTGTTTGAACATCAGTCTAAAAAAGGTTTTACACTACAAAAACATATGAGGGGAGATAAAAAACTCCTTTGTGAATCCCCAGCATAATAGTTTAATTTCTAAGCAAGTTATAAATTACCTAACAAAAGAAATAAAGAATAAATCATCCTCTAAACCATACACATATACTACAGTACCAGCTCATTTTATGTGAGTTACAAACATTAAAGCGTTACAAAGGACTGTTAAGTATAGAAACAGTTTATGACATTTCTATTTTTTTTTTGGTATTTCAAATAATTACAACAAAAGTGGAGCTCTAATTCAGAACTATTTGCTAGGAGCAGCTGTGTTATCATTTGTAGGCAAGCTCAGAAAAGTCTATTTATAGGAAATACTTGATAAAATGTGCTATGTTTGTGAGGGGAAGAGCTTGGATTTTGGATTCTTATTTCTCTCCCTGAGTGCTAATTTCAGCAAGCAAGATAAGGCTAGAAGGTAGGAAAAACAGTGTCAAGAATAATCAAGCACTAGAACAGACTAATGAAGCTATAAAGTCTCTATCACCACCAAGAATTTTTTGGTGCAAGTTACCAAAAGCCTTTTAGGAACAATGTTGTGTTTTGAAGCAATGGGATAACTTCTTGAGGTTCCCTCAACCCCATCCCTGCTACATAATAGCTCATACATACTTGAGCACTAAACATTATGGACCTTAAAACAGATCTATTTTACTTACATTTTTCCTGGAACATGCACAAAATTCCAGGTCCTAATCACACTGCTAGTGGAGGAGATCACCTGAATTATCCAGGAAGATGACATTTAAAAACCCTACTCAGTACTTCCTAGTTTCATTTTCATCACAGAGGAGAATTTAATTCGGAATTAGCAATTCACCTTCTATCATATTAATGCTTCAACCTGACTTTTGCTGATTCTAAATGAGCACTGATCATGAAAAGTGACTCTATTTCAAAATCGTTTTAAATTACTCACTAGGTGAAGTACACCTTCTTCAGACTTACACCAGACAAGGTTCAGGTCCAGGAATCATACATACCAGCATCATCACCTTCACTCCCTTTTTGGTGGGGGGAATCCCCCTGTTTGCTTTCCAGCATTAATGACCTTCATTATTAGCTGGTAAATGTGCTGGTTGGCATTAAATCAGATTTCCTTCACAACCATATCTTTCTAAAGACATAGATTACAGAATTCTATCAAAACTCCCTCATTATATCTCCAAGGAGTCACCAGAAGAAACCTCCTGGAAGTCCCAAGCAGCTTCACGTTAGTGGAAATGTGTTTAAGAGCTAGGACAGTAAAAGTGCTAAGAACGTTAGGCAAGCAAATTATCTTCTCTTATTGAAGCATCATATCAAAGGGTGATATTTTAGTTTCAAGATGAAATACATGTGATTTCAGGTTTTTCTGTTTTTCTTTTTGCTTGTTTCTCTTCTTAATATTTGTTACATGGGAAAAACAGACTATTTCAATGAAACCTAAAAAAAAAATTAAAGTTTTTTAGAATTTTCTTGCCACAAAATTTAATGGCTAAAAACCATTCAGTCACAGTTCATACAAGAGTAGCACAAGCTGTTGGCCAGCCACTAGTTAATCACAGTCAGGCTCCCTGGATTATTTACTTCTCTTTTAATGACTTCATAATAACAATTCAGGGCCAGGAAGATTTGTAGCTATGTAAAACAATGTTGTTTGTGATGTGGATACAAGAACACAGAAGATTATCTTGTCCTTTTTTCCACTATGTTTCTATCTCTGGCTGCAGTCTTTATTCTTATTTAAATTCTTTCTGCTTCTTTTTAGGAAAACCAGCTGGATTATACTGGCAAATATCTCAGGAAGGCAGTACTAATTGCTCCAATTATTACTGGAGAGCCAGGTGGGCAAATCAGAGCACTGGGCCAATCAGGGATAGATAAAAGAAATGTTTCCCAGAGTTTAGAGAGGAAGCTGATAATTCTTAGGTTTACAATGCTGCTGTTTATCTTGAATCACTTCTTCAAATTAGTGTGGTATTTAGTGTTAGTAGTATGCCTATTTCTAGCTTGAGGGAGCATGTATGAAATATTATAGATAGCTTTAAATAAGCCAAAGAGAGAGAGGATAAGGACTACTGTCAGTGCATAAGCCTGATTCATTGCTTAAGGATCCCTTGTGACAGAAAGCATATCTGATCTTTTCAATTTTTGAAATTAAAATTTGCATTCCCAAAAATAAAGGCTGTGAAGTATAAAGGGATCAACATGTGACAGGCTAGCTGCAAGTGCTTTCATTACTTATTTTCTATTCCCTTGTGTCCCTTTTTCCTCTACTGAAGCAGCTACTCATGTGAGAAATCACCCTTGCTGGCATTTTCTGCTTTAAAATTTGTTGGCATTGATTAATCTTATGCTTTCAAGAGTACTAGATAGCAGACCTTTGGTAGAAGCTAATGGAGGAAAGCAAGGTTGTGATTTTGTATTAAAGACAGTTTAAATAATGCCAGGTTGAATTTTAGCCTTCTCATTTATAGAGATAGCAGAGAAGTCTGGCAATACCTTATTCTTTCATTTAGATTTCTTCCTGGGCAAGGATCACAGTTTACTCAGTAATATTTGATTTCACAAACTGACCTCATCTACATGTAAATCATAATGGCAATAAGACTATAAAAGCAGACATTACATCTGCTAAAAATGTGTTTTAAAAAGATCACCAGGCTTATATTGCTCTTTAGAAAAGACATTGAGAGTGTGCAGCAAATTCTTCTGCTACATACTACCAGATATGAACTTAAAACCAAAATATGCAATTCAACCAGTGTTCAAGTCAGTGTTGGTAACCTTTCAGATTGGCTGGATTTGTCTTTAAATTCATGGATCAATATCTATTATAATCAAGTCAACAGTCTCATACTTAGTCAGTACAAGATTCTATTGATTCAACAAAAATACTTGAAAGTCTGGATTGTTTTTTCAGGTTCTTTTATATTTTAGTATATGTTAGGATTAAAGGTTCAATACTCATGAGGTGTCTGAGTTACTGGGAAGGCAGCAAACAGCAAAGATAGTATTTGACATATGTGCAAGAACAAAGTAGATGGTGCTCCCTGTGGTTTTGAGATACCAGTCTAAAAAGGCCTTGAAAAGAATTGGATCAAGCCTTGGTGCAGAAACATGGAACTATGCCAAAATAACGTAAATTCTCTGCTATTGTGAAAGTGACTGGTTCTGACTTGGTCATTTATTGCTGATCTATATACTGCCAATCCTGTTATGAGTTGGGGATTATGTTGTAAGAGATAGGAATTTTCTCTCTGGAAGATAAAGTTCAGTTTAAATTTTTTAAGAAAAATAAATATGTGCTAGTGCGATTTGTAGGTTAATTAGAGATTACTCTTGCTAGTATACTTGAACATGTGGATTCACACTTCATCTGTCTATTCATTCACTTCCTGACACAAACATAGATGTGAGCAGTTGTATCATATGTAAAGATGCTTTCAATTTTTTTTGAAACAATGGTTCCCAGACTCCAGCTACCCAATACCATACATGTGACATTCTGATATTTTGCTTCAGTAATTGAAGCTCAATACAAAGGTAAGACACTGAAAAGAAAGTAGAATTTTCCTGGCACAGTCAGTGAATGTATCTGTTCAAGACAAAACACTGGGCCAAGTGAGATGTGCGTGCCTGAAGCTCTTAGTCAAAGGTAGAGAAGAAACCACTGTCAAAGCATAAAAGTGTTTGTACTTTTATAACTGCAAAATGCCTTTGTCTGAATGGGCAATTGTTCCCAGAATACCACTTACGCAGTACAGGAGTATTTGCAGTTTGTATGTTGAACCCCTCAATAATCATTGTCACCTCTTTCATATTGTAGAATCATAGAATGATTTGGGTTGGAAGGGACCTTTAAAGCTCATCTAGTCCCAGGGCAGGGACATCTTTCGCTAGACCAGTCTGCTCAAAGCCCTGTCCAACCTGACCATGAACTCTTTCAGGGATGAGGCATCTGCAGCTTCTCTGGGAAACCCATTGCAGAGTCCCACCACCCTCATTGTAAAACACTTCTTCCTTATGTCCAATCTAAATCTACTGTCTTTCAGTTTAAAACCATTTCCCCTTGTCCTGTCACTACAGGCACTGGTAAAAAGTCTCTGTCTTTCTTATAAGCCCCCTTTATATATTAGAAGGCTGCAACAAGGTCGCTGTGTAGCCTTCTCCAGGCTGAACAACCCCAACTCTCTCAGCCTGTCCTTGTAGGAGAGGTGCTCCAGCCCTCAGATCATTGTTGTGGCCTCCTCTGGACCCACTCCAACAGGTCCATGTCTTTCCTGTACTGAGGGCTCCAGAGCTGGACGCAGCACCGAAGGTGGGATCTTACCACAGTGGAGTAGAGGGGCAGAATTCCCTCCCTCGACCTGCTGGCCACGCTGCTTTTTGATGCAGCCCAAGATCCAATTAGTTTTCTGGGCTGCAAGTGGACACTGCCAGCTCATGTCCAGTTTCCCACCCACCTTCCCAAGTCCTTCTCTGCAGGGCTGCTCTCAATTAACTCATCACCCATCTTTGAGTAATGGTAACAAATATGAGCTCTATCTAAACTCCCTCCCATTTTAGTGATTTTTTAGATTGTGTTTTATTCTATTCTATTCTGAATACTGACTGAGAAAAGCAACAAAAGTTCAGAGAAATATTTAATACCAAAGGAATTTATGGGTATATTTATAACACCTAGAGTATTTGCACTCATTATATAGTCCACGAGGAGACTTAGATATAAAATTATAGCACATAAACTAGGTGCTGTTATACTTTGTAACACTGGCCTAAAGTGGTGGTATTACCAGTCCCCACAGAAACTGAGGATGTAGTCCCAAAATGCAGTGCTGCCGGGCTCTGGAGGCACACCAGAAACCATTTTCTGCCTGTAATTGGCTGATAACAGGATGGTAACTGGTGTTATCTATTTTACAGCAAGGTCTTGTAAACACCTGGTATCCAAGGGCTGCTGAGGTGTCAGAGAGGCAACTTCACTTCTCTCCTTCTGAGGTAGACATCATATAGATCCTTGAGCATGAACCTCTCAGGACTTCCCCAAATTAGGAATTCCACTAATTTTAGTGTCAAAACACCAGAAAAATTGCTTGCTTCCATGAATTAATGCAAATACCTCTTGTCCAAACCTGGAACGCCTCTCTTAGAGTCTCCTTATCACATTTTTGCATTTACATTCTGAAATTACAGTGCTTCTCTGTTAAATATCAAAGAACTTACTTTAAACCTGCAAAACAAGTGACTGTATGTTTCTCTTATTCACCTTTGTGGGGGAAGTGTCTATAAATGTTGCAATGCTTCTCTTCTTGCTTCCCTTCTATATTATTTTTTTTTTAAAGTTTAAGAACAGTTAAAGAGAAAAAATGATTATGAAAAACAGCTAAACATGTCTTTCTGGTATTCATGTTAGATGACCTAAAATGAGAATATGTTTCACAGAAGTCACCCTCTAATAGATATGAAGATGTAAGTTAGACTTGATTATGAAAGAAAGAGAGTTTCAGATCATCCCAAAGTTACAAAAATTTAATATTTAACCTGAACTCTGTCCTACATTGTTGTATTTTCTGTCCTACTCTCAGTGTTTTCATTCAAAATCACCATTGCCTGTGCAAAGGCAATAAAATTCACCATAATTTTAAGCCAGCAAGAAGTTAAATTCAAATTATAAACTCCTTCATGAATATTACGCATCATATTTTAATCTGATCTCACAGTTCTCTTTTTTTGTGAAATGATACAGATAACAGCATTAGAAGTTTCTCATCTGCAGTAAACCCCATATTTCAGCCTGGATAACCAAGACATCAAAGCACAGATTTGTGCATATGCAAAAGCATTTGCAAATCTCAGTAACTGTATTGTGATTAGCCCTTAATAATTTCCTTCATCTGTCTTTTCTCTTATGATTTTCTGGTTGAAGGTCCAAAACTAAGACCATTTCTCTCTGAATATCCTCATAAGGAGTAATATTACAGTTCTGATTTAAAAAAAATCAAAATGCTAAATTTTTGAAGTGTGGAGATGCAACAAGTTGATTTAAGCAACTTCATAAGCCCTTAGTCTCTTCTCGCTCATACCACAGTGGCTCCTTTGCCTTAAACAGAGTTACTACATTACTAGAATGACGTCCTAGCTGGTTTTAAAGTTTGTGTGGTATTTCAACCTTTTTTCTCATAAAGATTAGACTGTCTTAATTAAGGAAATAAAATTAAGTGATGAAACTGTTAAACCTGAATTTCTTAGTTTATAAGCCATGCTGATGAACAACAAACTCAAAAAATTAAGAAAAAAATGGGTGTTTTTTAGCTTAGACTACTCTAAATAGATGAAATAAAAATCACAGTACTGTAAAATTTGCCTGTTAAAGCATGATGTTATCACAGAGATTGGTTTTGGGTTGATTTTTTTTTTAATCTGTAACTCAGGCAAATTCATAGCATGCAAAAAAGGAAAACCCTGGGAGAGTTCATTAAAGGTTATGTAAACAATGAGTGCATATCAGTAGCATATCATCTTGTAGAAGTTCAGTAACTATGTGTGCATCAACAGATTTTGAAATAGTACAAATCTATTCCTTCTGCTTGGGTGTGGAAATACATCTACAGAGGCTTTACTAGAATATTCTGCAATTATCTGTCCAGGTTCAGCCATTTATACAGAGAGAGAATTTCTTACTTACAGGACTTCATTTTACTGCACTCAAAGGAGGATGCTCAAAGGACCACTATATCGGAAAGTGAGACTGAGCCATTTCAGAACCACGTAGAGAATTTTTTGGTATTCAGGACATGGAGGGATGGGAATTTTTTTTTTTTTAAGTGAAAAAAAATACTCTTTTGGAAGACATGGGTGGGGAGACACTCTGTTCCTATACAAAGTTTACAATTTTTTGACTGAAAATCCTGACAACAATGAGGCCAAGCACAGAGGATGACAGAATCACTGTGGGTACTCATACACTCCAAAACACAGTGAGTGAAGCCAGGCGATGCTTACTGACATGTTCATCTTTCCTAAAAGAGTCTTTGAGATTAACCTCAATGTCTGTAATTCTAGAGGAATGATATGTGCATATATATAGCATCTTCTGTATTTCCTTACAGTAAACTTTTTCAATTAAAATGCTATTTATATCTATATCTCTCTCTTCTACTAGAAATAATGGCTGCTTGGGATTGCGTAGCAAATTCGTACTTTTGAAATATATAAAGATAATATTCCCCATATATTTCTTAATTGGATAAACAGGTGATAGGTGGAAAATACCATCCAGGATCTATTGGCTGAACAGTTTCATAGGGCAGATAGACCAATCATGATCTACGACTGAATCAAGATATTAATCATGTGCTTTTAATTGTTAGTTTCAATCCTTACATGGAACGCAATTGGTTTTTTGCTTGTAATTTCTGTAACATTCCGTAGCATGTCATAAGAAATCTTTAAACAAAAGATATTGCACTTTCTGAAACAAATAGAGAAATTTGTTTGCATAATTCAATGAAGATCACAATATGTATCATATGTAAGATTTACTGAAGTTTAAGAAGATGAAGTATTTCATCTGCTCAGGGCAGAATGTCCAGTGTAAGATAGCATGCAACAATGCATATCATAAAAATAACTGTAACACAGTGTCCAAGAACAAAACTCCGAATTATTTTATATTAATAAGTAGTATGAAAATACAGAATATGACAAGATTATATGTTCAGAGAAACAAAGATTATCATAGCACTACTCACAGTTATTTATATTGACCATTTGGTTGTGTCAGCAAAGTAAATAGTACGGTTTTCCAATATTTACTTACAATTTAACTGATATATCTTAATAGCACAAAAACTATTCCCAGCAAAACATTAACACGTTTCTCAAGTGGGTGAACAATTAGAAAAGGAGCGTATTTTTCCCTGGTGATTCCACTTATGTACATGCCTAACTTTTGTTGTCATACCCTATGAGCCAAATCCGAACCCTGTTGCTACAGTTTTGATTTGGCTGTCTAAAAACCAGTTTTCATTGCCATTTGAGAGTCCTGCCTTGCTTTGCCTCCAGCTACTGGTCTTAAAGATCTTGTTTTTATAAGTCCCCTGTCATATTTGCCAGGCCTGTTTGAATGACTTGGATGACTAAAACATTTCAAGCAGCAGTAGATCCGCATGTTTAAGCAATTGACTTTATTGTGCACAGTTTTAAAGAGAGTAATCCACAGGCTACTTTTCACAGAAGTTATCCATTAAGAATATTTGAAAATTTAAAAATAGTACTACTATTAAAAGGTTTTAAGTATAACACTAAATCCTCATTTGCAAATGAGAATACAGATGTCAACTATGGGAGCTCTGTATAAATTAATGAAAAATGGGAGTGAATATTGTCTTCCAGCTAATTGCAGAGCTCATCAGGTCTACAACACAGACAAATGCACTACAGAAAAGGTATCTTTTGATCTTTAAGACTTTAAGATTTTCATTCACTTTTGTTATTCTATGAAAAGAATACCATCATAATTCCATAATACTGAAGTAGTTCTCAGCTAATCTTCAGTCCCCCTAAATTCTGAACTACTTCCCTGAAAGATAATTATGTTTACATGTTGAGACTGAAATGTTCTTGAATTATGTTCCAGCTTTTAATTTAATTTATCATTTGAGATTGATCTGTCCCATCTTAGTCAGCTAGAAATCAGACATTGAAAACTAGGCTGGCTGTCCCAGCTTCTCTCAATGGGGAGATACAACACTTGGTAAGAACCACTCATTCTGTCAGACTTGGATCTGTAACCCTTAGAGTTCTCAAGTTAGGACAACTGAAATGCATCATAAGTGAAAATTAGGGAATTGCAGCTCTTAAGTTATTTGCAGAATTTGAAGATAAGCAGAAACATGCCTTTGGCTGGAAAAGTAGTTTTAGTGAGCAAAGGTATTAGAATTAGTGAGCAAAATCTATTAGAATGATTCAAAATGTGGTTTTTTTGGTTGGGTTTGTTTGGTTTTTTGTTTGGTTTTTTTTTTGAATGAAACAAACAATAAATTAAAACTTTTTGTGTTTGTAGGTTCTGAAATTTATGATCCAACACCTTACATAAGGGGCAATAGATAATGAACAAAATTAAGAAAATCTATTTGCTTACAGTTATCATTCTGTATAAAACACATTATGACAAAGTAAAAATGGAAAATTCCTGATTTCCCATTTTCATCCCACCATTTCTCTTTTAAAAAATAGTTTGTTTTTCAAATACTTAAAAACCCCATTGAATAAATTGAAGTTCAACAAGCAGCTGAATTTGAATTTTTGTATGATGGTACTATTGTAGTGAAAGGTATAGTAGAATGCACATACACAGTTAAGGATTCTTGCTTTGGAAAAGACAGTTTTACAGTTCTACCTTCAAATTCTAATTTCTTCAAATCTGTTAGACCGCTTTTACCTCAAATATAGCAACAACAATTATTTCCCCATATATACAGATTGCAGAAACCTGAAAAATATTCATTTTTTTAAGGCTGAACTTAACATGGATTTAACTTCAGTTGTATATATGAATTTCAATTTATAAATTAATTAAAACCCAAAGCTGCATTGAAATGCATTAAAATGATAAAAGTATTATTTTAATAATAAAATGAAGGTAATGATAGTTAAGTTTTATATTTGAGGTCAACAGAAATATACACTTTAAAGAAAATACCTTATATGTAAAGGGAAATGGAATTTTCCTAACATATCCTTCGATACAAAACACTCTCTTAATTTTCATGCAGTTTTCCATATTACACATGAAAGAGATAATCACATTGCTCATGAAAATTTGAAAGCCAGTCTTTCGGGCTCTTTCCAGCTCCAATATTACAATGCCTCCTTCTTTGGCAGCACCATATTCATACAAAAAAAAAAATTCTCTCAGGATTTCTGTCAGATAACAGATCCACTATAGTCTAAGTGCAGCAGTCAAGCCTGATGTTCAGCTAATATTTTTATTGAAACTTAATGTTTTACGTAGACACCAAAATTAATAATTGTTTTATGAGGTAAATATTCTGAAATGTTATAAAAATAGAGCCTGACAGCCATTGGATATTTTCCTCTGATTTAATGGGTATCAAGTCAGCTCCATACTTCATATTTTTTATTCCAATACTATGAAAAGCAATGACCATTGAAAGACAGATATTATTCATTGCAATCTAACTATTTAATTACTTTAAATAAACAGGTAAAACTCTATTCTCATTTAAACTGAAGACTCATTACATTGGTGCTGTGTGTAAAGGGCCCTTAGAGTAAATGAAAGTCAGAATCTTAATCTATAATACAAAGAGAGCACAGGCTAATCTTTCATAGCATAACAAGTAAAGGAAATAAGCATATCGGTTCTATAAACATGGGATACCCCTGTAGTGTTGTTTGTATTTCTTTTTACCTTCTGCATCGGTTAATCCTACTCCCGACTGCTTTACTGGTTCTTGTCCATTCTGGCTCATCTTCCCTCTGTCAAAAGATATGGTGGTAGTTGTCAATAAGATCATAAAGAGACGCGACCTAAGAAAATGATAAACTCAAGCCAGGGTTTGGCTCTGTACAGAAAGACAAACATCACAAATATTTCTAAAAAAACCCAAAAAAAGTGTGTGTGTATATAGATATATATTTAATTTCAAGAAAATAAAGTGGTCAGTAATTTTTTTTTCTATTGCCATTTGGACAGATCACTTAGAATATTATTTTTTTCTCTTTTGGAGGCATCTGCAATCACATGTTGCTATTGCTGTACATTCTTACAGATTGGGGCCATCAGGTACTGTCTGCTACTTGCTCCCAACAGCCTGGGGTTCTGCAATCAGTCTGCATAGCTCCTCTCCTCGCTTTATCCTACTGTGGTGAACAGTGAGATATATAATAAGGAGTCACAAAATTGGTATTTTGTCTGCAATACCATTACTTCAAAGGTAAGACATATTTGTGGTCGCTGTCTTCTTTTAGTGATTGATTTTACATTACAGTTTAGGTTTAGCATAAGATACTATTCAGTTCTGAGACTTACATTAATCTTAATGTGAGGTGAGTGGAATAGATCATGCTCTGGAGGTCCCTATCTTTCTCTACTGGATGTAGAAAGAACCTAGAATACAATCTAGTTGTCTATTTTTAGGCAATGAAAGTTAGGTAAAATGTAAGCTATCTTTAAACATACTTGTTGCAAGCTCTAAGGCATGATTACAATCTCTCTCAAGAACATGTCTGCTACTATAAGATGTTTGTGCTTTTATTTGTCTTTCTCCCTTAAGAGTCTAAAATACTGTGGTAGCGAATGTAAGGCATTATCTTCACATGCATATGATTCCTCTGGGGTTAAAGGATCAGCGCTGTTCTTTGCAATGAGCCAGTTCATGTTTCACAACAGCAACAGAAGCTGCCCAAATTCAAAATGAACTAAAATTTAATATAAAATGTCAGGTTTTTAAACTGATTTTAAATTCAGTTTTAACTCAGAGTTATTATTTTATTCTGCTGTGAGGTAAAGCTTTATAAAATATATTACAAATATGATACAAGAGTTATTTGTCCCTAGGGTTAGATTCCTTACACATTGTTCAGTTGCTTTTCACATTTGCATTCAAATTTAATATAATTTTGCAGACATTGTACTGGTATAGATGGTTACACAATACAAAGGCATAGACAATCTGGTTATTATCATAGTTGATATCATGAGTAACTTTCAGGGGTATTATAACTGGATAATGAGAGCCTTCTAAAAAAATATCTCCCAAATAGAAAGAATTTACAAGATTTATTCAGCTGTGTATAACTGTATACAATGATTGATTTCCCTTGATAGCTATAACAATATTTAATATTGGCAAGTATTCTAGTTAGTTACTTCATCAAACAATTCCCATGGTGTCACTCTTTAATTCTTTTATTTTGCTTCATAACTAAATGTTCCTATGGTTAAAACCATTTGGACTAGAGTAATGAGTTTAAAACTCCGCCTATCCAACACTTTTTCTACTGATAGATCAGAAAATTAATCTAAACAGAGAGCTTATAACCAAAAAAGTGTTTATATGCCAAGGCACTTAAAATTATTTAGCTCACTTAATGTCTCACATCCAAATTTTGAGCTGTGGTTTTATGTATATGCTGAATTAGTGTGCAAGGTCAGAGTCCCTGAAGTCAGTATCAAGCCAGTGTGAATGCAGATGTTGACTAGAATTTCAATCATACATATATTCAGATATATAAGAATTTTTATCCAGAATTCAAGACAGAAACAGTTATCTATTTTAAAATATTCTCCCTAGGGGAGATCCCAAAGGTGTCTGATGGTAAACTGTAATTTTGTCATTCATTTTCACTACATGTCTATGTAAAGCCCTTGAAACTAACATGAAAAAGAAAGCATTTTTTTTCAATGTAAATGTCCCGGGTAACTTTTAAAGTCACTGTCTAATATCAGCATATAAACAATTTACTTTAAAAATGCCATAATAAAAAAAAAAAACAAACCTCTAGCTCTTAACAGAAAATAAAAGGGTTGGATACTTTTTATTTAATTAAGTAAAATTCATGGGAACAAATTACTATAAGAGGAAAGCTGAAGCCATGGAGACTCCCTCCTGCTTTTCAGTAGAAGCGCGGCTGATATCAGGTTTAATGGGCTGGTGAATCTGTCAGCCTAATACCAAGTAACTGTAGATACTGTCACATTGCTAGATAATGCACAGTGAGCGATACTATTTGGACTCAAATTTAGCATATGTGAGCTAAAAACTGTTATTGAGAGCTCCATCTTGTGTTTCTGTGCACAGAGATTTTATGCATCTTTGCTTTTCTTATTAGGAATGTTGGCAAAATAATTTTTTTAGAGATTGCCAAATCCAATTGAAGATCATCTTTTTGCCACTGGAAGGTGAAACTCTTTTTAACCTAGAACAACATGAGTGAAAAATTCAGTGAAGATTAAGCTATTGGGACCCCACACCCTGAGCTCACATTGTCCTCCTAGATTCTGAAAATGAGACTGAAATGTTAGATTTATGTCTATTTTCCTTTTAGCCACTAATAAGATGTAGGCAAATACCATTGGGCTTCATTTTAGAAAATTATGAATACTTAGAAATGTCACAGTTCTAGAGAGAATTAATTTTTTCTTTATTCAAGCTTTTTTAGGAAGATTATATCAAACTCTTGTGACTAATAATTCAAGACTGCAGAGGAAAAGCGAAAATTTGTCTCCCAGAGAAAAGCATGGAACAACTATTGCAGACACTGAATGAGCAATGACCACCAACTAATATTTTGAGAACAGTCAGTCTATAAAAAATTCAATTAAGTTGATCAGGAGAAATTACTTTTTCCTGTAAAGGAATATAAATTAAATTGCTAAATGCAGGCACGTGCTGTCAAAGCTGAGGAGAAAAAAATCCTGGCAAGACTTTTCTCTGTGGAGTAGTTAACGAGGGAAAATGGCTGAAAATTAAATAATTTTATAGGATCATTGCACTGATAGTAGCTTGATAATTCCTACAGGGACTCACTCTCAAAAATCTTTTCCAATGAAGAAATTCTGAAAAAAAATCTACTCACACTCTTAAAAACTTGCATAAAGTTGTTTTATATCCAGAATTTGAATTTAGTTGCACTAGTAACACCTATTTCTAGAAGGAGGTAAATACGAAAACTTAAACTAAGCATTCTCGGGCCTACAAAAGTTGCACTTTTAACCTAACCCAAGTCCACCCCTACACACTTGCATCAAAGGCTGAGACTTGCACCTCTCCTGTGTGGCAGCAATAAATTCATGAGGTTGAGGCAGAGGTTTTGCTGGTTATTAATAATTCAGTGTTCAACAAAGCAGAATAAAAAGGCAAGCTCTGAAAAAATTCTTCCCCTTTAGCTGCTATTCTACCGTGTAACTCAATTCTGCAGAGCAAACTACTTAAGAAGGTGACTGGCAGTTGAAAGGGCTATACATAGCACATGGAGGATACAGTAGATTAAAGGAAAAGCCTTACATTCTTGGGATGGGAAATAGATTATTCTCTCCTGTGGCACTGCTGCTGCCTTCGCTATCCATGCTGTATCCACTGCCAAAGCTACTGGCTGACGAGCCAGTGGAGACAGAACTTTCTGCGGGTCGGTGATTAGTAGACCTTGCTGTACAGGGCAGGAACAGTGAGTTACCAAAAAACTTGTAAGACATCAGTACATTATCATCAGCCACATTAAGAAAAAATGTAGTTTATCAAAATCACATGCTGCAAACGCTTTCAGTTTTTATTCTACATTCCAGTATTGCGTTATCATCTTTTGCAGATGATGTTTATTTTCACATAGAATAAGGTGATCTAAATCAGATAGTGTATCATCATGTTTTTTTCTCCAGTCATGTTAATAGTTCAGATCAACAGCCTGAAGGAAAAAAAAAGAATGTGTTAGATTGATTAACACTGCTTTTCTGATTAAAGCTACAGAAAACCAGTTATTCATCTGAAAGTTTTCATACAGTAATCTAGTAAAAATGAAGGTTCCAGTGGCCTTCCTCATATTCCTCATGAAACATTATTTGCATTTAGTGATTTTGAGAAGGAGAGGAAGCTAAAAGGAAATATAGGTACACCATCTATAATCACAGAGACCATATGAAGACCTCCACCTCTCTTCAGACATAACACAGCTACTGCATTATATTTCTCAACTGCTTCTACTCATCTGGATCTCTCTTACAACGTGCCTAGAATTTTGATGCACATATTTTGATGGGAGATGCCCTAATCTTGTTTAAGACCATTTGGTGTAGAAAATGTACATATGTTATTTTTACTTCAGATGCCTTATTTTGTGTTTTGGATATTATTGTAGTAGATGAACAAATCTTCTGGCATTCAAACTTCAGCAAGTTGAGAAATATAAACAAAAAAGGACACAGTGACGTTACACATAACAATCAATACAGGAACAGTAGAGTAGCTATTCTTACATTGAATAACAATTTTCCAGGAATATTAATATAGATTTTTGGAACTTTTTTGTTAAATGTCCTCTACTACATCTACTATTGTCATGTTTCATCTATTCCAACTTACTGAGCATATATACTACGGACAAAAATACTCTTTTGTAAAGTTATTTTTCTGTGAAGACTTAATGAAATTTTATGTTATTTTGGTGAACTGTAAAACTCTAATGCAAGCAATTAAAATAAATTCTTCTTTGAACATGAAATTAGTGAAATACCTAAATGGAAATTATTTCAAATAAGAGCCAGAGCCCCAGTGGTGTCTTGCCTTAAACTGGCAACCAATATTATTTATGTTTGACTGAATGAATAATATTTTTGATAAAGACTGCTGCATGCTGCCTGATGTGGGGTTGGGAAGCTGAGTGTGACTCCTCAAATGTAATGCAAAACCAGATTAGTAATAGAAACTAGAAGAGAGGAATGAAGCAATTCACCTATCATCAATCCTTGGGCCAAACCGTGAGTTAAGACAGAACTCTTACTCTGCAAAGTGATTTTTCACTGTTAAATTGAGCTGTCACATAACTTTTTTAAAAAAATCCAAACTCTATTAGCCTCCTCTGTTTCACTGTTACCTACAGCCACAGAATGAATCTGTCACTCCAAATTATTTTCGGGAAAAAAATTCTTTAGCTCTATTTCATGATTTTATATGTTGATCATAGGCTATCTTTTTGGATATTAATACAAATTAATAAACTGCAGAATCATGGTGTTATTAACAGATTCACTCAATATCTCATCTGGAGAGAAAGCCACCCATGTTTTTTTCCAGCAGAGACAGCCAGAGCACAGCCATGTGCCCTGCTCAGGCAGCGGAGAGCAGTGGTTGCTCTATCACTGTCAGTTCGTGGTACTGTGAGTGAATTCCTCTGACTGTGGTGATGTGTCAGGAAACTGCTCTTGGGAAATGTCAGGCAAGAGGAAGGTTTCAGAGAAGAGAGGTCAAGCTCTCCTTTATAGCGCATTGTTGCCAGCTGCCCTATATTCACCAGCCTGAATTGGGGCTGTCTCATGCCTGTCCCAAACTAATCCATAACTTCAGTTCTCATTGTGTTTGTGTGACCTGTATGACTTCTGATGTTTGTTGTTTGGGATTCCAAGGGTTTCTTTACGTTGGTTTCAGGTTTTTTTGCCATGACATGACAAATGCCTCATATGTGAGGGCAACTGGGAAAGCCACACATCCGCAAACCCATTGAAGCCAAGGCAGTATTGTGCCAGCACAAAAAAAAGTTTCTTTGGTCATTCTCTTAAGCATGAATTTGCTTAGAATAGCATACATCTCTACCATAATATATGTGGCTGAAAAGGTGGTTTGTATCGGGGCTCTTATTTTTATTGACTTTGCTGTAAAATCTGGTGCTTGAAGTCATTTCTTATATCTTTACTGGTGGATTTCTAAACCCAGTAAGAACCTAGATTTTAGCCAGAAAAGCTTGAACTATGTCTTTACAAATGGTTTAAAAGTTTTCCTACAGCTATTTATAATCAAAATATAGTTGTTTCTTTTGAAACAGCTGTATCCTGATGATCCATTCAGTATGCTGTATTTTTAGTTTCTCTACTGTTTTCATTAATTTACATCTTTTTCAGTATTGGTTTTTTTTTTTTCCCAGAAGATCTCTTGGTGAATGGTTATAATGGATCCAAGTTTAGATTCATGACTGGATTTTGAAAATCTTGAAGTTCAATGTTATTCTTTTTTTTTCCTGTCTGCTCCAAAAGTAATGAATTACAGTGTCAGTTTGAGAGAGATGAAATCCCTAAATAGATTTACAGCTAGTTTTGTGACAAATTAAGAATCTGGATATAGATAACTCCTCCATAAGTCATAAGACACATATTTTCTAGATATCTATATTTTTACAGATATATCTAGACCTCTCAGCTTCTGCTGCTGGTTATGTAGGAAACTTCCAAGGTCTGAAGATGTGGTCATGCCTGCTGCTAGGCGATATTTTGTCTGGGAGTTAAAATAACCATGGTTAAATTTGTACTCTAAGTTGAAAGTTAGAACTTGTTCCATGCTCTCATGTGCTAGGGTCTATTTAGTACATTCATCTGGAGCCTTGCCCTTTCTCTTTGAACAAATGCAAATGTTTTCTTAGGAAATTCTGAGTTCACTGTGGTACTCCTCTACTCTTGCTAGTCTATGGAAGGTCTGCAAAGCCCTGTAAGTGTCACAGCAATTGCCACCTTTCTTGGCCAGTTGGTTTCCTAACCACATAAAGGACAAGAACCTAAAGTGAGATTAGGGCAGGTTCACTTCTGAGTTGCAGATCTTCTGCTTACAGCTGCCTATGCTAGAAAATGCCTAAGTTCTCAGGTTTTGACATAAAAGTTCTGTTGGGGGGTGCCTTGGTCTGTAGAGAGTTGAAGGGTTTTGTATGGATTCACTCATTTTTTGAGGTCCAGAGACAGGATATTCTCTTCAGGTATCACAGAAGTGCCCAATACTGCAAGGTATAGTCTTACTTTGCCTAAACACACAACATGTATTTGAATAGAAGCTTGGGCAAAGGCAAATGACTTCATTTAAATATTAAGTATCCAGAGTATGGAAGATCTATGTTTCTTTGCCCACTGGTTTTTCAAATTATTTCCTAATTCTTAGGGGGAAAAAAACCAAAAAAGGCAACCTTTTAAAAATCCTTAGAAAGCTTAGAAAACCTGTAGAAACTCTTAGGAAAAAGCTTCTCATATGCAAGGTTTTGCTGCCAATTGCATATGATGCTGAAATTATTTCATTGTTAGAAGAAAGAAAAGACTCTTCAGGCCTCACCAGATGGAAGACGCTAAGCTTAACTGAAGATGATTACCTAGCATCTTCATTTGGCCTCTTACTAGGAGAGAGGAGATAACCTTCCCAGCCCCTTTTCAATGAACTGTTTATGCAGTTTATCAGGTGCTTGGTACTTTTTAAGGATGGTAACTTCAGTGATGTCTGGGCTGTCCAGCCATTGGACTATTAAGAATAGAAATAGGAAATGAAAGTTTAAAACACTAGTATGAGCTGCTTCCTCTGAAACAGTGCGTAGAATTTGCTACTAAGCAAAGCTATTGTAGCTTTGATTTCATTTTCATCTGCTAATCCTGTTGTAGCTGGTAGTAACTAGAAATGTGGTGTTAATGCTGCTTCTGAGTAACACACTCTTTTACTGTCTGTTGTACAGGCTGGCATGAGCAAAAGTTTCAGTTCAAACATTCTAGTGAATAATACATAAATAAGTTGGAATAATTCTCGATTGTTTACAGGAATTCTTTCAGATTCTAAGAAGTGGATCATAATGTTTCCCTGGTGTAGTATTAAGTCTGTTTTTACAACAGAGAAGATGCTTTTTAAAAACCTAACATAAGGGAGATAGATAATTCACACAAGACCTATAGCCATGAACTGTCAAAGCAGTCAGCAGCAAAATGAAAATTATCCAGCACTGTCAGCTACTCCAGCCATTCTTCTAGAGTGAATGAACTTTTTTTTAAAAAAAAAAATTACTTAAATTTGAAAAATCTGTTTTGTGGATCCTGTGGATAAAAGAAGAACAGATTCAAACAAAACTTTCTCCTGGGGATTAAATTGTTGATGTTCTCCTTTTCAGGCATCTGTCTAGAAGCAGAAATACAAGTTTCAAAACACATTGGGAAGACAGTTCTATTTGTAAACCAAACAGGAGGAAGGAAAAATGCTTTTGAGTATGCATTCAGGATTAAATTTTGAGACTTTGCTTCTAATTGCTTGAAAAAAAAATGTTCTTTAAAACTGGCAGTCTTTTGAGAAACCCTGGGTAACAAAAAAGGGCTGATAGCATGATGCTGAGATGCCTCAAGAGATGTAAGCCCATGGGAGCATCTGAAATTACTCATCTGCTTTGGATACTTATCTCTGAGCAACGGACTGGGCACATCACACACAGTATCTTCTGCCAGAAACTTGTCTGCTCTTCACTCTCAGCTGCCTTGTGTTTCAAGTGCTTCAACCTCGAACTGTACCCGAGATGCCTGTTTACCTGTTTTTATAAAGGGTTTGCTAGCATGAAAAGCAAGTGCTGCTCAGGCTTGCTCCAAAAGGTTCTGCAGTGTAAAACCCTGTTGATGGTGCTGCTAGTTGTATCTTTTGTGAACTGGCAACAGAATGGGGATACATAAATAACTAGTGATCAAAGGCATACACTTCAGGTCAGTTCTGATAGTTTCTTTTTCTCACTCTTCCTCATACTGAACAGTACTTTAGACCATGGTCTCACCCATTTCAGCCACATTTGTATATTAGACATGGCTTTGATTGCACACTGAGCAGTGATATTTTGTGAAATTTCAGTACAACCCTTTAAAGAGCAATTTACCATTTGAAGTGAGTAATGGCAGAACAGCACTCATCTTAAACTGTGGTGGTGGCATTTCTTTGCCCAGCAAAGCAATTCTGATGAAATAATTTTCTTTCATGTGCTCCGTAGGGTTAGGCTACCATCTAATAGACTTTTGAAATAAGAGTTATCAAATGAAGAATCTGAGCAATTGCCTGAAATTACATGTCAGCTTAAAATGGTGGAAGAGTAAATAGCAGGAATAGCCAAAGCAAAATGGGCCAGCTATTAGGCTGAAACAAGACTCAAAGGACAGCCTCAGATTATTGCTATCTGCAGAGAGCGGGGACAAACTGTTTTTGTTTTGATAATGATTCTTGGAAATAGGTTATTTGTAGCAACATGAAGGCCCATTTAACTTGAAAATTAAGACACTAGTGAAGCTAGGCATAAAACAGGCAGGAAATTATTTAAAGTGTGAAGGAAACATCCTAAATTATTGCAGGAAATTAAAACATGGCATTGCTTATTAAAAGTGTGAAAATGGGTATAGGCCTAAAGGGACCCCAGATAAGCAGGTATTAAATCCACAGTCATATCCAATCCAAAAGATTTATAGAACCCAGGAATCAGTTTGCTTTCACACCACATTGTTACTAACACCAGTAAATAGAACTTAGTGATAAGGAAAATTCCTGTCAATTTGCATTTCTCACAGCTAAGTGGCTAGAAATTACACAGTTCTGGCTCAGCCCTGTATCATGGATTTTACAGTTGCAGCAATATCTTGGTACATGCATCACATTACATTTCTGTGTAGCTTTAACCTGTTATGGTGACGCTTAAGCGAACTTTTGTCACAGTTGTTGGACCAAAGGAGTTAACAGCAGGTATGCTGCCTTTTGAACTAAAGTGTTTTAAACTGGAGGTCTTTGAGAGGTATAAACTGACAGGCTCATTCGGATACAATTGTGAAAATGCTGATGCACAGTCTGCCTACTCTAGATATTCTAGCTAAGGGTATTGGCCCTGATAACAGACCACCCGATGATCCAGTAAAATCACTTGACACACAACTATTTGGCAAGTAGTTTCCTCCTAGGATATCACAGAAAAGCTTTTGTATCATAATGGAAAAGTTATAATGTAAAAGATTAAATGTCCTCTATGAGATGGGAGAAATAAATAGGTTCTGGGTACATGCACTAGATTAGGAGGTTTTCAGAAAATGTTGTGATTTTAAATTCCCAGAGGTTTGGGGCTGAAAAAAAACCCTTTCTATTATTGAGTAAAAAATATAGGAAAAATCAACAAAATTGCTGTAGAGATATATCGTTTGTATTAACTTAAATAGTAATTTAAGAGGTATGCTTGGACCTTTAACTGAAACACATGGTATTTCCTCTAGATCTTTAACATTTGCTAATTCAGGTCAAGAGTATAGCAGTGCTTTTCTCCTGACAGGTTTTTTGCTTGTTTGGTTGTTTTTTTTAATGCGTGCCAAATAAAAGAGGAAGTGCCTGTGCTATCCATCATCAGATGATGTTCGAGCAACAGCGTATTTACTTGCAGCTTCTTTCCCCTGAGTGTCTGTTTGAAAAGATAGAGAAGAGCATAGGACTACAATGATGTGCAGGCTTAAGATCACCTACTTAGCTATTTAAACGTTAATATACTGTTCTCCAAAGATCCTAGGAAGAATCAAAATAATTTTCTAGAAATTATCTTCTTTGGTCATAAAATATTTTTTTTTCTTTTGACCATTCAATATTCTGATGTAATAAAAGAATTGTTTTTCCATTGTATAATCATTGTAGCTTTGGGGGCAAAACTGGCACCTCTTCCTCTGCAAATGAGGACAAGCCCATTGAATTTTACGCAATGTTAAACACCCATGTAGAGACCACAGCTTCCTATAAAATGGTGTACTTTGAAAAATGGTCAGTTATGTAGATAAATGCTGTCTACATGGTGAAAACTATCTTTTTGTGTGTGTGCTCTGAACTGCTTATTTCACTGGGAAATACATTTTCTATTCTAGTGAGGCAGAGGTGGTGCACCTTTCCACTTCACACAGATGCTGAAGGGAAATTTTGCTCTTCCTTGTTTTCCTTATTCACTTTCCTGGAAGTTATTAAAACTAAAGCATGTAGTTCACTCTTTTAAAATTATAAACTGGCTTTTAAAAGGCCTTTTATATAAAATCAGTAAATAACTGTATTGCAGATACATCTACTTTTTTATATGTATATGTCCAGTGGTAACTGGTAATTATCTTCAGAGTATCTCTAAGTGTTCAAATATCTGAAGAACTCCAAAATCACTTATTATTTTCAAAAGGTAAGTGACCTACCAAGTAAATACCATGTAATGGGGTGATCTTTCTGTGGGATAAATTACTGACTTAAAAGGAGGTAGACTGATTTACACTGTCTCTAAAACTGACTCGTCTGGTGGACAAACCTTAATACACAGATTTATGTTGAAAGGAATATGCTTTATTTTATGTGAATGTGTAATTGGCAATGATGCAGATTATTCACAAAATGAAATCAAATTAACTCAAACCTAGGCACTGCTCTCTCCCTCTGGCTTGGATCCCTTGCAACTTCTGCCTTCAAAGGGTTGTCTCTGAAAATTTATTTTTCCTCTCTGAGGGGTGTGATGGGAATGCGTATTATGTAATTGGTTTCTGTGCTGATCGCACTCTTATCTCTCACAGGCAACAAGGAAATTATACTTCAGGGTTTATTTTTAATTAAATGCTGTAGTTGAATATTGGGGTTTACAAAGTTGCTGAACAAAGACCAATGTTTTCTGTTGTAGCTTCACCTTAATTTTAAAACGGCTTGATTAAAATACAATTTTTTACTGTTTAAAATGAATACAGGAATAGTTCAGTCCAATAAACTTAAACTGATGCAAGTCCTTTGCATGCACAAAATGTAACACGTATACCACAGGTGCTGGTTTTGTTTACGATTTTCTTTTTACTTCTCATCACACATACAATTAATAACTGACTAAATACATCCAATAGAAAAGGTCCTAGGAGTCAGAAGTAGAGAAAGATTTCTCTGGGGCATTCTAAGAATGAGTGAGTGTTCTTGTTCTGTTCTGTTTTTTCAAGTGCCAATTCAATTCAAGAAAAAAAAAAGCAGCTATTGAGAGACTAGGTTAAAGGAGGAAACTCTTTCTGAGGGTTGTCTTAGGTAGAGAAGGACCGATGATCACTCATGGAATAGAATTTTTCCCACTCCCACTGTGGAAATCTTGCTAGATTACTACTGCCTTGTGTGCTGGGGCTGAAAAAACCAAACAGTTTCCTAAAAGGTGCTGTTCACTGATAAATTCACAGAGAAATAACTGTGGTAAAAAATAATAATATTGTTGTAGATTACCTTCTTTAATAAAGGGCTTTGAGATTTAGTGACAAAAAATTACTAACTTGCCAAGATGACTGTCCCAGTCCATAAAACCAGTTCATAACAGCTTCTTTTCCAGATGTCAATAAAGTAGGCTGTAATAGGTGTGGGTACCACAACCATGCAGCATCCCTGTGGGAATGGACTTGCAAACTGATGATGCTCTAGTATTCATCGTTCACAATATTCTTAACTTTTAGAATTTTTGAACTACAGTAGAAACCTCACCTTCCTTTATCTCCTCTTCCTCCTGCAAAGAACTCCATACATTGAAAGCTATTTTCAGTATCTTTGGTGCTTTTTCTATCAATGTCACAGTCTCTTCTCGCTTTGCTTGTCTATGCCAAAAGGCATCACATGACTACAGGTATTTATGCTAAATCTCTACAGACATGATACCTCAAAAGATCATGAGTTATTTAGAATAGAATAGAACAGAATAGAATAGAATAGAATAGAATAGAATAGAATAGAATAGAATATTTCAGTTGTAAGGGACCTACAACGATCACTTAGTCCAACTTCCTGACCACTTCAGGGCTGATCAAAAGTTAAAGTATGTTATTAAGGGCATTGTCCAAATGCCTCTTAAACATTGAGAGGCTTGGGGCATCAACCACCTCTTTAGGAGGTCTCTTCCAGTGTTTGACCACCCTTTTGGTAAAGAAATGCTTCCTGATATCCAGTCTAAACCTCCCCTGACACAACTTTGAACCATTCCCACACGTCCTATCACAGGATACCAGGGAGAAGAGATCAGCGCCTGCTTCTTCCCTAGGAAGCTGTATGAGGTTGCCCCCAGCCTCCTTTTCTCCAAACTAGACAAACCCAAAGTCTTTAGCCACTATTCATAGGACATTCCTTCCAGAATTAGATTTCCATGGTATACATCCCAGGAATAGGATGGGGCTTTCAGTCACGATGCTTGAACTAGTACCATGATATCCTCTGGCCTCTGAGATGTGTCCCAGAACTGTGTCTGGAGTTGATCTGTAGAGTAAGACAATAGATGTGTGGGTGGATGCACACATGTGTGTGGATAGATATGCTTATGGAAGAGTTCTTAAGGCTCTCATAAGAAACAACTGGATCTTTCTGAATACAATGTTGAAAATTATTTGTTACATTTGCCCTTGTTCATTAGCTGTTTTAACAACACACTAGTCCTCTTAATGACTTGTTGCCTTTAGGGTATATTGTTTGAAGTATCATTCCCTTTTCCTCTCCTACAACCTTCTCAGCCAGACTGTATTGTCCATGGTCTGCAATGGTGTTGACAGAAAAACCTTCAATGAATCATGAGAGCTTGAGAATTGATTACAGCACAAGAGAAGATCTGGGAGTCCAGTCTGTAAGTTTATTGGGATAATCCCTCAGATTCCATGGAAATAAGCAAAATGCTCCAGAAATCAAAAGAACAGTGCCAATTTGAACGAACTGAGATTCTGGCTCTTTATTTGTAATGAGGGGATAAATTGATGATATGTGGTATTTAGGTTTGATGTACAGGTGCCTACAGGTAGCAAATAATTTTTTAAGAGGATGATAGGAAATCTATCAAGAGATTGAGCTATACATGGATCAAAACTCCTTTCCTTTCCACTGGTGGTTTGAAAAATTATTTGTGCAAATGACTTTTGACATAACAACTACGTTGGGAGAGGAAAAAATAAATATTGTTGTCCCAATTAGAATTCCAGAAACAAAAATGTGCAATGAGTTTTTGACACAGTACAAGAAATGATTAATCAGGCTTAAGCAGACCAATTTGGATGCATGCTTTTTATTAGGCAACAACATAAGCAAAGCTATACCATTTTTCAACAGAAGTCTAAGTCCTCCAGTGGAATGGAATTGCACATGTTTATTGTTTTGTAATGTTTCTTAGCACAGTTTTTCAGTATGGATTTATGCGCTGATATGGAAAAATCAAGCAGACTTCTTGATTCATGTTAGCATTTACAGAACTTAATGGAGGGGTAAAATAAATAATTAAATATTGCAATGAATTAGTAGACATGGCAAGAAGGATTTGGGATGTGGTTGGTTTCTTACACCATGTCTTTGTGCTCACCTCCTTCAGGCTTGACTGGTCCATCAGACATCACTTTCCTGAGGGCTAGTTGGCTTTGGTCTTTGTTGTCATTGGCTGGTGGAGGCAGATTGTCAGACTGAGTTCTTTGAATAGGGAGGACTCCTGCTATGCTGTGTCTGTGCTGCTTCCTGGCATGATTAGACTGACCGCTTTTATGTGCTGCTGTGGCAGTGTGGGTGAAATGGAAACCCAGAGTATGTATCCTCAGATGGAACCAGCTTAAATGTTATTCATGCAAACAGAAGTGTTTTTTTCTGTATTTAAATAAGTAGTGTTTTCAAACACCAAAGAGACACCACATGCACAGCATTAAAGATTATTAAAACTGGCTGTTTCTTTATTAATGATGGTGAAGAAGACAAGGGAAATAATTTTCCCCTGGTTTTTGCATTATACCATGGTAAGTTTATGGCATATCAACAAACCCTGAAGACACACACAGTGATTCCACAGTCACAGAGTCCTGATCTGCCATCAGCTAAACCCTCAACTAGCAATCAGATACTGGTCTGAAGCATACTCTGGAGAACAATCCTTTTGAATGGAAAACTTTTAATTTATTAATCTATTTAAAGTTGTCAGATGAAATGTATCTTGACCCTTAATCAATCCATGGCACAAAAATTACTAGAAAAATTGAACTATGACACCTGGCTTAGCTCTCAACTCCCTTTGACTTTACTTGATAACACTGTTGAAATCTGATGGTGTTAATGGCTTTGTGTGCTTAATGATTTTGCATTTAATGTGTTTAATGTTTTTGTGTATTGCTGTTCTGCTCATCACTAACATGGTTTTATCTGAGATATTAAGAACGTTGTCTTGTATTTCCTTCCAAACAAAAAGTTAAATATTTACAGTCATGTTTCAAAAATAGAAATTGCAGCCATGTAGTTAAAAAACTTCTTTCTTTAACTTCAAATCTTCTTTTGTGTATATAGTACTGTCCTTCCTGATTATTACTTATAGTTGTATCTTGTTAACCTGCTCTCAGTAGTTGTTGTGTGCAACTCGAACAGCTGGCAGCTGCATTTCTGCCGGTTTTGATTATTTCATTGGAAGTTATTGAGTGACATCAAAACACCACCACACAATGGAATTCTCTGTGAGTCATGCACAACCATGGAACGTCATGGACCATGAGTGAAGGGACTGATGGAGAAACAGCCAGTTTCACTGCAGTCTATATAAATTAAAATAAATAAATAAATAAATAAAAGTCTTCTAAATACAAGAGTATATTGTAATTATATGTATTCACACACAGGCACACAAAGAAAGACATTGAACAGAGTGAGCACAGTGTGCCAAGAACAGAAAAAAAATAGCCAAAAAGGGAAGGACAGCAGGGAAAAAGGCAACAGATGAACATTAAGCTGCCATGCTGAGGAATTTATTTGCGTCTTTTACTTGGTTGAAGGCGAAGCTGTTGGACAGCTGCTTCAGCAGCGGCGATGGCTGCCCCAGCATCTTCAAGGTGAGTTTGAGTGACGCTGGTTTTGCTTTGGCTGCGAGATGGACCGTGAGAGCGTAGATGTCCTTCAGAGGAAGATTTGGAGCTCCCTGGACTGCTGTGGGATTTCTCAATGGTGGGCACCTGCATGTCTACCAAGAAAATGAAGAAGCACAACTGTTGTATTTATTAAAAACAGACAATTTCATTTTCTGTCTCTTGACTGGCCTTTCTAGCTGCATTCCAGAACAAGGAATAAAGATTAAGCTGTGCAATGCAATTCAGAGTCTTGGGATATATCATGATTAGCAAACTCTTATGAAGCACCGTTTTCTACTTCCCCACTTTTCCCTGTGACAGGGAATAATTAATTTACTGTTGGGTTTCTGTCACCTGTGAATTATGCTTCCTGTGCTGGTTCACACTGGTGGAATGACAGGGTAGCCTAAAGACTAATTTGTTTTCCAGTTCGTACTTCTCTAGTATGTAGAGACTAACGAGCATCACTTACACTGGTACTGAAAATTTAGCTAATGCAAGCAGTTTTATTCTGATGTATGACCTGGTCAAAACCATAGCCTAATTTACAATAGTTTCTATACTAACATCTAATTTAAATATAGATCTTATATAGACACCAATCCCTAGCAAAACATTACACTAAGAAATAGAGAAGTGATGGAGCAGAGTCTTATCACTCTAAGGCTCTCATCTGGATACTATTTGGGATGGCTTTCGCTTTGATATGACATACACTGTGTTTTAAGGGAGCAACTGGCCATCGACTACTTAGTATTAAAAAACAAAGTAGAGACAAGTTTATTGGAGCAGAAGACACTGAGATCAATTCTGCTTTTGTAAACAGTCGTATAATTCTACTGTATCAGCTCCACTGATTTCCAGTATAATTGAGATATGCTACAGCCAGTTATCACAGACTGGAAATGCATATGCATTATTATAGCATAATTGTTATTCTATAAAATATTAACATGACATTCCCAGAAGATCAAATGCCATAGAATATTTAAGGAACATGAAACACAGAAAGCTAAATATGCACTCAATTTGGTCAAGGCTATCAGAAAAAATGAAAAGGGTATTCAGTAAGCTGGCTGGCACTGATCAAGCCGAATTAAGTCTTGGGTCCAACTGATTAATCACAGAGATAAATATGTTTTTAATAAAAGTGTATACAAACTTCATAGCAGTAACTCCATTTCTATTAGAACTTCCACATAGCAAAGGTTTTCCCATCATCTGGGAAAACTTTTCATGTCAGGTGCACCAAGTCATTCCTACCCTTGGAGGGGTCTGGGAAAATTCCATGACTTCTGCTCTTGATGACAGATGGTTTTGGAGATTGTTGGCTACTCTGTCCAGAATGAGATTTCCCGTGATCAATGTTTTCACTCTGTTCTTTCAGAGGGTACCACCGAGGAGTGTTGTCAAGCTGAGAGACGCTGGATAACTCGATCAATACCTATAAATAAATCAAAGTACAATACATGGCCTGTATCTGATCTATTAATGATTGCATATAGCAGAAGAGTCTACAGTCAAGTTACCAGAAGCTGCAATCAAATGGAAGAAATTAAAAGTATAAGGCTGTGTGCTGACAGATTCAGGACACCTTGCCCATGCTCTGACCTTCTCAACAGGACCTCAGTAAGGACTATGAGCCATACCAAGATGGCTAGGTTTGTTGAAAGGGTAGCTTGTGAGCACTAGCTTGAAAGCTAGACTAAAAAGACACCTAGTCATTCTGTTTCTGTTTAGACAGATCCTAATAGAAGTATCAGGCAGTATTATTTTCTACTTTTTGTCAGTATTAGTAAAGGGGCAAATAATTTGATATTTGTTTTTTATAAGGTCTTCAATAATATGAGACTGGTGCTTGTTGATCAAAAAGAAAATAATAGGGATACCTTTGTACTTCACTAAAATAAAAGAATTCAATAGGCCATTTAGGCCTTGAAACTTCACTGGAAAAAAAAAAAGGGGAGATGCAATGGCAATGTGGAAATGTAGCTACCAACTTGGCTAAAAAAAAAACAAAAAAACCACTGTAGCTAAAATCTGCTCTGAGCCACCTGCATTGCTAGCAGGAGTTCTGTGAAATTTCTTTAAAAAAAAAAAAAAAGTTAAAAAAATGAGCAATGGGACCAATAAGGGCCCTTCCTCCCTTACTGATCTTGCAGCTGAGAGGGCCAAGAGATGTAGAGTACTAAAGAGTACTCTTCAGAGAGTCTACTACATTCAGAAAGTCCTGAATGAAGGAAAGGACAAAAATAGCCTTGCATTTGGCTCTAAGGTGAAAGGGGTAAAACTAATGTCAGGTAGGGAAGTTTTAGAAGTGCTAGACAAATAAAGTGTTCAATGACCTCAGGGAATGATGTCTTTGTCAGTTTATTACAAGACCCTGAATAAAAGAAAGCCTCTTCAAATTCAGGGATGGTGAAGTCTCTTCGCAACTGATTTTTTTCTTTCCTTTTTTCTTTCCCTTTTTATTTTAGCTTCATAGGTTGCATATGACCTGGCCTGGTCTGTCTGGTTAGGTCTGTACTTAATATGAACAGATTAACTGTTTAGCATGCTTCCTGGTGTGGTTTTTTTGGTCATGGCTTTGGGAGGCTTTTGGGAGGACAGCACGGCTGGGGATTGTACCCAATGGGCTGTATAGGCTAGGGGTTCTGCTTTGTAGGAGAAGAGGGTTCACATTCCATGGATGTGAACTTGCCATCTGGGACACACAAGTGGCGCTGGCCCTATTCAAGCAAGTCCTTAGGGCACAATTTGGATATCCCATATTTGATGTGATGGTGCAGGATTTCTCTGGACATCCTGGTCCTGAAATACACTGGGTAGTCTTTTCCATTCCTTTTTTTTCACTAAGAACTGTTTTCGTATTTAAGTCCGAATAATTTAATAAATAAAATTGTTCTAGAGGTTGAAAATATTTGAAGGCAAAAGTTTAAATCTTCCTGTAGAAGCAGCTGCTGGAGCATCCATTTTCTAAATGTCATAAATAACAGTTGTGTGATCAGTAAAACCCTGTATTTGGACAAACATGCTGAACTCAACAAGAATACTGATGCAGTATGTAGGAAATAAGTAATCATGTAGCTGCTTCCTATACATTTATTTTAGTAACTGTTCAAATAGTGACACTGATTGCTCAGTTTTGTAGTTACACAAAGGGGAACTGGAGCTGAACTGAGTGCCTTTTTTGAGAAATTCAAATGCAGAATGAGCAGAGACACTCTCAGTTACTCCATATATGAGTGATCGATTTTCCTGGGCTTCTGTTTCTAATTATAATCCTCTTTTATAATCACATTTAATTACTTTTTTGACATCATAGTTATTGCTGGTAATTCTGTATTATACGTGCATATGTTTGCTTATTTGCTTTTAAATGAGAGAGCATACTTCTTTCCATGATCTCTCATGTCATTTATTATTAATTACAAGATTTTGCCTTCAGTCATACTTTGGTAATGATATTACTATTTTGTAGTGTTAAAAATGAGACCTTGATCAGCAGACCAAATGACTCACACTTGCAGATACTTGTGCACGTGCTAACTTATGGCTTGATGGCAGAATTTAATCCTTTAATGGTTTACAAAGTCTGATATCTCCTCAGCCTTCCATGTTATGTTAAAATCAAGGCAGACAGCTTATCAGTCATAACAAGAATTCCCTATTCAGTCACTGTGAAGGCTATTACTATCTCAGGCTCAAAAAAAAATCTTAATTTTCAGTGAAGTAACATTGCATTGAGTCCTGAATGAATTTGCCCACAGTTTACTGAGATAAAGGGAAGGCATCTTTCATGTGTAAGTGAAAGAAATTATGATCATTTGTTATGAAGTCAGCAGTAAAACTGTGATGTAACAAAGTTTTTACTTAACACATGGACCATACCTTGGAAGCAAACAGTCTCCAAATACCAGCATTCAGTTAATCAGCTTTCTAACTAGTCAGGGTTAGAGAGGAGGAAATAAGATACTCACTTCACCGAGGAAGTCATTTGAGGAAAATCTGTCATAATCCCAGACAGTCACTTCCAGTGTTTTCTTTTTCAGCTGCAATGTAAGTCAAAGGATAATTACTCCATTGCCATCATAAACTTCAGACCAAGTCTTTATGGTGGTTTCTATTCAGCATCTCCTCCTCGTACCCTTTTTCATAGTGAGAGCTAGGCAGCTTTTGTCCTCACATCAACCTTGATCTCAGAAAAACAATTTGGGGCTATTATTTGTTATCAAGACAAATGGGCTTGTGCTTGGCCCTATTTTAGGAATTTCCATGAGTTGTTTTTGACAGAATGTGTGTCCACTACAAGAGCCAAACTGATTTTTAAAGACCCATTTTGTATTTCTGCAGCTTTTCTCATAATCAGATCTGAACTCAGACATTTGCTTAAAGTGCATTTGAGTGTGAATTTCAAATATATTATTTAAAACACCCTATTTACACATCTCACCTGTGAAGACCAGGCTTTAATACCCCCACAATTCAGTGTAGTCAATGGGACTCTGCAAGTGATCCAGACATGCAGGAGAAGTTGCACTGTTAGGTATTAATGACAGCCATCAAACCCCATTATCTGCAGATCTTGTTAAGTGTGGTAGCCGTATCAAGCACTCTTCCTACAGGCTACAGTAAGAAACAAGTAAGTCTTTTTCTGTGACAAGATAGGGCAAGACAGAGAAGCTGTTGACTAAGATGTTGACCTTATTGGAAAGATTGAGCTGACTCTCATTCCAGGGGGCTGTGGGGACAGGTGGAGAGAGGACTGATTACTGATGTTGTATGAAGGGGCAAAAGGCTAGCAGGTGGCTAGAGAGGCAGTCATAAATTAATATGGTTTGAAAGGGAGAAAGACAAAATTCTGGGGGTATGTGATGTCTGCGAAGTCAGGCTGAGAAGTTGTAAGTGAAGAATTTGTTGGACACTTCCGAGTGTTACTAAGGAAAACAGGACTCTGTTCTCATACTTCAATAAAAGAGGTCAGAACCAGAAACCTTATATGATAATTGAGGTCATCTTCCTAACAGAAGCAATGTGTCACTCACTGCTCTGACTATTAATTGGCTCCTGGGGATAAAGGGACAAAAAAGGATCAAGTAATTGTTCAAAATCAGAAGCTGTACCATTTACTGTACATATTATGTATACTTTCAAGAAAAGCTATTTACCTCCACTGCCCCTTGGTTTAATTCAACACAGATTCAGATAGTTCTTTATAACTTTAAATTGCCTTTAAATGATAATTTCATCTCATTGTTATGTATTTGGAATATCTTCTGCTCCCAACTAACTTTAGAAAAATGAGCAAATATGAAAAGCCAGTGTCTTTAAAAATCAAGTTTAAATCAGCATATCCTAGCAAATCAGCACAAACGGGAATTGTACTATTTTTTAGCATCAGTAATGTACTCTTTAAGCAGGAAACAACATGACTTGAAAGCTAAGATTAAAAAAAAATTGAGAAAAATTCTTTAATCTTTCTCTATTTTATTCCTACACAATTAGGCAACATTCTTAAACATTCCTTTTAAAAATATCTTGGAAAAACTAAGGAAAAAGTTGAACGAAAAGATTCTTTTGAACATCCCTTACAGAATATTTGTAAAGCTGATTTCCTTGACTGAATAAAATCCCTTTTCTTTCCTGTTCCAAGACAGTATCAAAAATGCAATGTGAAAAATAACCTGAAAAAATGAGTTGAGGAGCCACTGGTCCATGCTACTTTTAGCTTCTTGGATGATATAATTTTCTGCTAGATGTTATATTAAGTATATATTAAGTATATATACTTTTACCCTTTATAAAGAAATGTATTGTACCAACTGTTGCTCTTTTTGGAGGACATGTTGTCCTCTTGTTTCAAGTGATGACTGTGCGAGGACAGAGAGAAGAATGTATAGATCCAGGAAAGGAAAAAAACCCCAAAGATTTGAAGGATTTTTGGTGGAAATAGGAAAACAGAAAAGATTTTCAAGTAACTACAACCCTACTTTGCTAGCTTCTTTGCATTAGTATGATAATAAAACTGTACTGGAAACTTGCCGTACTCTACATTTCCAGATTTTAAGCCTCTTAGTTTAACAAAGCTTTTATAAAGTATTATGACAATGAAAAACCATCAAAATAACTTTATTAGGCAGAGTGCATGAAATGAGCTTCAAAGAGGAGGAAAATTTGCTTTTCTGAAGATATATTTATGTACCGCTACTGAAGGCAAAGAACACTCAATAGCTAGTGATTTTAAAAGCAGCTATTATACCATCACAGCAAAGTAGGGTTCTATCTAGCATCACTCTGGTCAAGAAGGCAGAAGTTCAGATCCCCATCAGGAATTTAACTGACAGCAATACTGAAATGGGCTGCAGAAACCCGCTATCTATTTGATAGCGGGTTTCTGCAAGTGGGCAATGTAGCAATAGGAAAATAAGAAAGTGCCCGTATAAGCAGGAAAGCAGTTTACACATGCTGTGAACCTTACCTGAGTTCCAAGCATATTACGAAAAAAAAACTAATTTCAGGCTTTGTCTTGTAGAAAAATTAAAAATAAAATAAAAAAAATAAATAAATAAAGATAAGAACCCACCTAAAAACATATTACTGCATGTGAACTCCAGTTTGCTCTAGGCTGCTGTGGAAAACCATCATTTAAAGAAAATGAAGGAATATGCAGAAACAGCCAATGTGAATAATATTTTATCTTATAGAAGACATAACCCAACACCACACACACAGAAGTGTGTGTTTCTTGTTTTAAATGTCTGGAAAGCACTGGGCTTTGTGACGGGTAATGCGGGTCTGTGTAACTAAATATGCATTGCTTGAAATATGTAATCCATATTCCTTGAATATCTTATACAACTCAAGTTGTCTCATGCCTAGAGGAAAGAAATAATTTTAATGCAGTTTGTTTTGCTCCTATGCTGAATGACAATTCCAATAATTACTTCAGAAATAATATAAAAGATTGCAGTCTCAGTTAGGATATTTGATGAGTAGCAAAGAACTTGTTGGTTTAGATCATGTATTATACTTATTTTTGTGTACAGTAATATTTAAC
This sequence comes from Egretta garzetta, assembly GCF_000687185.1. Classification (NCBI taxonomy): domain Eukaryota; kingdom Metazoa; phylum Chordata; class Aves; order Pelecaniformes; family Ardeidae; genus Egretta; species Egretta garzetta. Next base: position 2,017,005 of record NW_009260669.1, read on the forward strand.
ATTTTATTGTACTTTATATTGCTGTACTTCAGTACATGGGAGGACAAAAAGACTTTTGCTAGCTCACTTAGAAACTTACTTTCTCTCATCCAAGACATTAAGTAAGATTTAGGTACCAACACCTTGCTGATTCATAAGAAAGCTTTTCTTATTTTTGGAAATTAGACATAGGCTCCTACATCACTCAAGGATTTTGAAAATATTACTCTTTCTAGATGTATTACCCTCAATTTAAGGACATGAGCTATAGCAAAAGCTATTTGCTTTAATGAATTATATACATCATTTAAGGAAATACTTCTATCTGCTTTCTGACAAGTAAGAAATTGAGGCAAAGAAAGCCACACCTTATATTGTGGTCACGCATTATACCAATGACTTGACCAGCAACAGAACTTACATCTTTTACCGTCTTCTCCTTAAATCATTCTAATGTTTTCTTTCATGCTCTGAGTAGGTATTTGACTTGAGTTAGCAATTATTATACAGTATTTGTAATGTGTGTACTTGGCCTTCCTCTCAAACTGTAATTACCTCCAATTTATTACTTAACAAAAAACTTAAATTACTAAATATTCACAGTTTAATTTATTTTTTCTCCAACTGTCAAAGTAGAATTTGCTACATGATAAAACTAATCATTCCGACCTTGAAGAAGTCTGTTTCATTTCAAAGAGTGATCTATTTCCCATAATTATTTTCACTTTAATTTCAGTTAGGTTATGAAAGAGAAAAGGAAAATGAAAAATTGTACAACCAGCTAAAGTCTAGACAGTGACGTTAAAAGGACTATATTAGGAAATATTTAATAATACTTATTTGCTGTCAGCAAGCAACCCATGCTTTCATGGAGGGAAAGGAAATGTTTCTTTGAAGAAATAATATTTATAAAGATTCATGAATTTATCTTAGGGTATGACTACTAACTCTGTATAACTTAGTGTATGATGAAGTTTTGCTTGTTTGGTGATCGGAACACTCATTCCCAGTCTATCACTGTTACTGTCTTATAATTCTATTCATATTCCTAACTATTTTCAAATATCCATTCATGAGGCTTACAAGAGCAAACAATATGCTATTGCATGCCAATAGCTCTTCAAACTATAGAGGGTACCTACCATCAGCATGGAATTATTTGGTGATTTAGAGACGTGCTTTACTGTATATTCTCTAACTCAGGGCACTGAATTTTATCAGAGAAGAATCACTCACACCAGTATCTTACCACTAGATGCAAGCCATGGAAAGGTGTGGAAAGAAACACTGATCCCTGCATACACTTCTGTGACCAGAGGACAAAACATACAACATATATGGTGCTCAGATGAAGCTTACACACTTACAAACACTGCATAACAGTCTCAGAGGAAGTGAAATGGAGGAGATTTGCAAATAGAAAGCAAAGGTTCAAAGAATTCAATACATGACTTAAAGGCAAATTTTATCAAATAATGGCCAAAAAAAAGGCATCAAAGATATTAGATTTTCTGACATAAAAACCTCTGTCCAAGAAATCCTAGACTAAGATCATTATCCAATATAAAATCACCAAACAGCCATTGAATGTTCAACACCCAAGCACTCTTCATTACAGCTCTTTGAAATGTCACAGCAGCATCAGAGAGCAAATTAAGTAAACCGAAGAGCCTTTCTTAAATAGAAAGCTCATTTTGGAAATATTGCTAAGAATTGCCAAACCTTTTCACAAAACCCAGAAGACCCAGGGTTTATATTGCAGCTAGGCAAGCATCAGGCTTGGTTGCTTTTCTGATGCTTGCACTGTCAATGAGATATCATTTATGCAAGTCTACACAAGACAGCATGTAAAACCCAGCAAACCATAGCCACCACATACAACAGGATGCCTCTGAAGTAAATCTGAGCTACTACCTGTTAAGTTCAGATGTGTAGATTGCATGAGCAACCATGAATGTTCCTCTGCTGGAAGGGGTTTGCTCCATGCAAAAATGTGAATCTTAATCTATGTTCCTCTCAATGAACAAGAGGAATGAATAACCAAATTTTAAGATAGGAAGACAATATTGAAATCTTGGTGTCATGTTGGAGAAGTATATGAAAAGCACTGGGAAATCTATTCACTAAAGAATCTATTTGTTCTGGGCTTTTTTTAAGAAGTACTGAAAGATTAGGTGGCCTTGAAAAATGAAGTTGAAGAGATCAAGAATAAAACACAAAGAAAGGCAAAAATATTTGGGATATTCTAAATATTCTATAAAATATACTTCATAATTTAAACAAATGGACTGATCATCGTTTTGCTCATTATACCTTATTTGAATGGTAAAAAGTGCCTTTAAAAGGGGAGATGGAGAAAAGAGGACTGAATTGCTACATACTGCCTCAGTTAACCCTATGGGTCAGTTAGAGTTAGGAAGCCACCAAGAAACAGAGAAGACTTCCACACACCTCTTTCTCAGATGTGAGTTAAATCTTTCTATATGAAGGAAATTAAATATCTTCTACATTTTTAAAGATTATTAATGTTTCAAGCCCATTGCTGTACATTGCTGCTAAATCTTAAAATGTATCTCTAAATTTTATAAATATTTTTGAAAAAGAAAATGGTAGGACCTGTGTTTTATGTGAGCTTGCACGGCTTTTGGAACGAAGAATAACAGTGATTCCTGCATCTACTTCAGAAACTTATGTCTTAATTTATCCCTCCCTGTATACCACTATAATTTTTCAAATTGCCACATCTGTACTCAAGACATGATTATGAGTGTAATCCCCACAAATTACCATTTTTATGAGTAAAAGGGACAAGAAAAGAGTATTGATATAGTAAGCTCTAAGCAAGGAAATAGTTCCAGATTTCCCCTAAATATGGCAAGATTTTACAGGGGTTCACAGCATTGCCAGTAGCACTGCTCCCTTCAGAGCAAGCAGTGCAGACCATACAAATAACAAAGCAGCAAATTGCGCTGAACAGTACTACCAGTCACGCACCTGCTCCATGGAGATATTTTTATAAATGACCGTCTGATTCCACTCAGGATTCAAGCTTTTCTGTACGTACTTAGTTCTCCGCTTGTACTCAGCACTGAATTTGAACAAAGGAAGGAAACATTACATTAGCGATCTTTTGTTTCTCTTGGTTCTAATGCAAAAAACCACCCACAAACCAAAAATCAGAAAAAGAAAAGAACTGCATCCCTCATTTCTGCAACAACTCAGGCTTACAAGAGGACAATGACAGCCTTTGGGTTTTTTTCATTAGCATGCTTTCCTGATGTGGTCCTTTAAAACATCTTCTTCTGACTCCTCAGCGGGCTAGCTCTGCCTACAACCGTTTCAATATAAAGCATCAGTCAGCACATGCACATACGCTTTGTTCTCTCATTGTAGGTGCTGGGCTCTGATTATAAATTGAAGTGATAATGCATTGATTTCTTTTCCAAGAGCATCCTCCTATTAGCACTTTAAAGTAGCATGAATCCATTATATTTAGAGGTTACAGTCTCTAATTACAGGAGTCCCACCTCACCAGAACATTTAATGAATGCCATGGGGTAACTAGATATCCTGTTAATGATAGAAACACTAATTTATTATTGATCCTGTTCTCTGCCTATACCTCTAACTGTACTGGAAACAAACATGAAAGTGCATCAAGCTCATGATTGTTTTTATCAATAACCAAGAATAAAAAGTTTGGCTGCATAATCAGTTTTTAAAAAGAATCAGTTAGTGCTTTCTATTGTACTTTGCGTTTCCTGAGTATGGAAAAAGTAACACAGTAACCTTTAACAGAGTATGGATTCATTTAACTCTGTGAGGTTTGATACCAGATTTGCTTCCATTCCAATTTTAATTTAATATAAATCTTAATGGACATCTCAAAAGAGATGGGTAGGAGAACATGAGAGGCTTTTAATACTTTGAAAACCCAACAAGATATAAGGCAAAGAACCTCTTTTTGCCAGTCTGCAAGTAAATTGCCCTTTGTCTTCTCTTCAAACCTCCCATACATTAAAAGACTTATGTGTTGTATCTATTACTAAATTAAATGTGCCCAAGACCATTCTCCAGCACTAACGTCAAATGCCACAGAATGACCTCTATCTGTCCCATTAAACTCTCTTATGGTTCCCCTACATTAATTTTTTGGTAGTGTGCTGTTGTCCTAATTCTCACTTCCGACTTTTGGTTGAACTGTGTTTTGGTTCACACTGTGGCATGGTCTCAGAGCTAATGATCTAGGTTCCTTTCATAGGAGATTAAATCCAGGAGCTCATTTAATCAGCTAGTCACTAATGGTGCACCATGCATGGTACCAGATTCGAGCGGGTCTGAATTAAGGTTATGCAAAAGGTTATGCATGTGTTTCACTGACACATAGAATCATAGAATCATAGAATCATAGAATGTTTTGGGTTGGAATCCAACCTGGCCTTGAATGCTTCCAGGGATGGGGCCTCCACTACCTCTCTGGGCAACCCGTTCCAGTGTTTCACATACATGTTAATGTTGGGTCTTCATCACCAGCAGTTTCACTTTGTAAACTCAATTCTACTGTGCAGTGCTCCCCTTTAATTACTCTGGAGTGTATAATGAATGGTCTTATTCTCCAAAGGAGGCGGACACACACACACACACACACACACCACATATCCAAGCTTCCTGTCTAGTAAGACAGAAATCTTTTAAATAAAGGGTACATGTTAATGTTGGGTCTTCATCACCAGCAGTTTCACTTTGTAAACTCAATTCTACTGTGCAGTGCTCCCCTTTAATTACTCTGGAGTGTATAATGAATGGTCTTATTCTCCAAAGGAGGCGGACACACACACACACACACACACACCACATATCCAAGCTTCCTGTCTAGTAAGACAGAAATCTTTTAAATAAAGGGTCTTGTGATTATTTTTCCTCTTACATTTTGCTCTAGTCTATTCTATTTTCTTGCAAAACATGCTATCCACTGTCTTCCAGTTTTCTGAAAAATATGAAAGGCATTGGGACCCATGAAACAAAGTATCTGTCCACTTCCATTTCTGATTATGAGAAGAAAGCAGCAGCTCTCCACAGTTCAATCAGTTCTGTCAGCCACAGCATACAATGGTATATTTTTGGAAAAAAAAAAAAAAAAGGTTTCTTTTTTTCTTGTATGTCAGTAAGAAAAGGATGAATTAAAATCTAGGGGAACCAAGAGCATATGAAAAAAACCCACAAAGTTATTTCTTTGCATATCTTGGAAGGAAAGCTGAAAAACAAAATCTGAATCTTTTGGAAACTAGATTTCGATAGCAAATCCTATTCAGTAGTGCACTTAAATCTTTCAAGCACCTAAGTAGCCTTCTTTTCCCTCTCTCTGATCTGAGAAAAGCATTGCCATCACTCAAAGTATTAATGAGATATTGACTGACCCATAAGGAGACATGGGACGTGGGCAAGTGAAAGCTGTACTGGCAGCTCTCTCTGAGCTCAGATTGTCTATCCTGATCAACTATTAATGAAATATTAACGTATCTAAATGCCTCCTACACCCTGAATAACCCACTTACTTCTTGCCTTAACTGACCCAGGATAGTATTACACAGCTTTGGCCTGTCCAAAAGTCACATGATCTACTAGTTTTGAGGAACTGATACACTTTCACCTTATTAAAGAAAGTAGGAAAGGACCCTTTGTGCACTCAACCAAGAAAATGACACCAAGACATTCCATTTCCTTTCCTGCATTTCCTGTTGCAATATTACAACTTCATCACCTTTTCAAAGTTTCTGATTCTTTTCAGAAATATGTGAGAAGGTGATTCATGGAGTGTTGAGTTTCAGAGCTGGCAGTGACATAAGGCAACTGTGTTGTTAACACAGAAATTCTGGAGTATTTCCACTGAAGTCCTTAGAGTATCTGTATCTAAACTGGCAAGGGTGGTGTTAACCCAGATTCATGAAACCTATGGTCTGGATCTGTTGCAGAGGGAAGCAGGAGACCTTGACCACTTCTATGGAGGTGCAGACCCAGGGTAAGCTGAATGACAGCTGAAGGCTTCTAGACCTCTGAAGAGAAGGATTTGGCAAATACATTAAGTTCATACCACCGATGCACCTTCCCCCAATAACTGTGATTAACAGATGGAGGTGTTTTAATAAAATGCATTCATTAAAGCAGTCTATACCTAGCGTGAAATAATTCACACTTGAGATTCACAGGGTATGCTGTGTGAAAAGATACAAACTGCATTACTCTCTTCTTTGTTGTTTCTTGATGCTTCTCTAATTATAGTTTATTAATACATAATACAACTGAAAATACAATGCAAAAAGTATGATATAATAGCTACATATAAAATGTAGCATTTAAACACATCCATCAAATAATTTTGTCAATTAAGAAACAGGCTGATGATAGAGAAGATCTGTTTATTAAAATTCATCTGTTGACTTCTTTGGTCAGGTTTCTACTTTTACAGAAATTTAGAATTAGGGCTGAATTACTTTTACTACCTACTTAGCCTGGGCTGATATTAGCATACCTTGAGAGTGGAGTTTTACCTTATGTTTCCAGCTCCAGGACAAACAAGGCACTAGTAATTTCAATAACTAAAAATTCAACTTTGTTTAAATAAATAGCTATTTATGTGGTTAAGCAGCTTTAAAGCCAGCTGGGCAATTATCTAGAAATATGTCTGGCTTTAATGTCTATACACTGTGCAAGGTGTAGAGAGAAAAATATACCACTTCATTTCCAAACAGTGCCTCTTTCTCTTGGCAGTAACACCATTCAAAATCTCAATACAAATTTAAAGCTAATTATTTTGCAACTTGCAGTGAGTGAGCATGATTTTTTAGATATCTTTGAACTAAAGTCTTCCAGACTTCAAAAGAAATTTTGTTTGTCATCAGATTTTGGCCCTAGAATATGATTGCATCGAGGAACATTAACTACTTGTTTCCAGTTCCTTCTGTCCTGGAAATGGGATTCATTAGCAAATGAAGCACAAAACCATGCTGCAATCGCATGTCTGCAAAGCTTGAGAGAAATATATAGTTCAATGCACAGGCTTATCATAATATCATGCATGCATACAAAAATTAAAGAATAATATTGGAAGATAGTACACTCTACCTTGCATTTTGGACAACCATGACTTGTCTGCATACCCAGCATTTACAGAGTTAGGAACACAGAGGAAGCAGTGAGAGAAAAAGGGCAACAGAGATGAAAGTAAATATGTGAATAATGGGTAGCTTCTAGTATCAGAATCAAAGGACATAGAGGCATTAAGAATGAGAAGTCCAGCATGGACTGTACTACAGATAAAAGATATTCAGTAGTAATTCAAGTTTCTGCTTTCAGAAACAAGTCTGGCACTTTTGAGAAGCTTTTAATTTACATTATTCCCTAAAGCCCCAAGTTACATGCAAAACTGTAACATTGCCATGTTTTAAAATAATGAACCCAAACAAAACCAAAATCCAAATTCTTCATAGCTTGGCCACAAGTTTATATCTATAGAGGATGAATGTGTCTTTAGTTCAAAGCCTTATTTCTACATCAGTGAATGTACCTGCAAAATTCCCAGTAAGACTGATTTAACAAGTATTTTACAAGACTCTTAGGTGCATTAAAAAACCCTCAAGATTTAGAACCTGTTCCCATTATATTCAGTAATAGTTTTGGGCCCAGTGCCACTGAACAATATTGAACGCTGTATAGCTGGAATTAGCAAACTACAAAAGAATACACATGCCTTTAGTTGTACCATTCATGTGCTTTTAGGGGTGCTTGTCCATATGCTAAATGCTGAAGTGTGACCTGAGCATGCACTTTCCTGTTACTTTGAATAGAACAGAAATAGAGACTTTTAGTTGCATACTCCTAGCCTAAGTGTCTTTTAGGATGAATGTGATTACACAAGCAGAGAAGTTTGCAGGAATTTTCTTTGCAATCTAAGGTCTGATCCATCAGCTTTAGATACATTATTGTGTCACTGAATCCAGCAGGATTATTATAACTGTGTATACTTATGCATACGTATGACATTCTGTAACTTCAGGGCACAAAAAAGAATTATAACATTGCTGATACAGAAACATACCTTTTAAAGGTAACACTAATGAGCTATTTGTCTAAAAAAACAATGGTTTGTGAAAAAGTGATTAGTAGATACAAAATTACCATAATTTCTAAAATCACATTTTAGCCCTTAAAAATAAAGTAATAAAAAATTACATGGAATGAATGTTTTCTGTCTAGTATTTCTCACCTTTGGTATTATACTGCAACTTTAAATTTATCTCAGATACTGCAATTCTGCGCGTTTGCAAAACTGTTCAAAATTCAGAATGTCTTGAGCTGAAGCAACAATTCTATTTTAACCTCAACAAGTAGCTTTCTAAATTACAGAAAGTACTACATCTATTTGGTACATTTCAGTCGAGTCTGTTGTTCTTTTAATACACATTTTGCATTTAGTAGAATTTTTAAATGGAAACATGAAAAAAGAATTAAAACTACAGGAATGATCATGAAGTCCCTGAGGTCATTAGCAAAGTATGCATATTCTCCTGGAGATAGGATCTGGCTGTCTATTAAAAATCCACCATTTTTCCTCGTGTTTCACATGGATATTTGCTATAGCAATAACTCAATTCTGTTTATTAGTGACAAGTAATGAAACCATAGTAAAAGAAAGTTTCTCCTACACTTACCCTCTCCCTGGAAGAAGATAAACTTTAACAAAGGGGTCAGAATAGCCATTGTTGTCTCTGGGAGCAAGGTTTCTTGCCTGAAGGATGTGGATGATAAGGTTGCCAAGGTGTTTGTCGTAGTTGATTTGAAGCTAGAGAATGCATTAAAACACAAAAAGATCACTTGTAATTTTTGCTTCCTAAATATTCCTTTTCTCCAAAATCCTTTGAATAAAATTAGGTTTAGACCTTTACTTTGGCTGGAAATAAACATGTTTTAGAAGTTCCTGTCTCTCCCAACCAGAATGAGATGCTAGATGATTACGTTGGATCTTGAAACAAATTTTGCTTTCAATTCTGTCAGCGTTGGTAAAAAAAAAAAAAAAAAAAAAAAGGAATTAATCTATTCCAGTCAGGAAAAAGCAGATGAAGGATGAACCCTTGATAATATTCTGGGCAATAGCCAGTTTACTGAGTAGGAATTACACAAATTCCGACTACCTGGAGCCCCAGCCCAGGAAGGATGTTATAATGCTATGGAAAGATCCTTACTACTAGTATAGGAGAGAGAGATGAATTAAGGAAATAAAAGCCAGAAATCTATAGGAATTTAGGCTTCATTTGTCCTGCTGGTCTCAGTTCCACTGCTTTTTAAAAAACAGAGTAAAAAAATAGAGTAAAAAAACAGAGAACCACAAACTTAGCATTGCATGGAAATGAATCCATTGCAGTATGAGAAACCCACAGCAGTCTTTGCTTAAATGTGGAGAGTCTGGGAATTTCTGAAGTAAACGACAGTAAGTGCCCAAAGATTAAAGATTAGAATGAATTTCACTACATTTTTAGCCCCTTCAGGAACAGTAGCATTTCCCATACTTCTGTTTGTATTTCACAAGCCTACATTAAAGACAGGTGAAAATCTAGCACTGACTTACATGAGTGATATTCCAAGAGGCTGAAGTTGAATAAGAAACCAGTTAAAGGAGATTGTTTTCTGCAAACTTATTAATCAGAAAAATGCAACCAGTAGCAACAATAATTTACACAGCAAAAACTACCTATTTACCTGAATTTCTCCAGTGATTGGATGGGAAGCAGACTTTGTAGTTTCCGTGGGCTGCCAGATTAAAACACATAAATAAATAAATAGGCACACACTCACAAATATACACATATGTATATTGGAAATAATAGATTTTCAAAGTTAACTGTTTTAACAGGTGTTTATACTGCTGTATTGCCATATATTTTTGAAAAACATTTAATCGTCTCCAATTTGTATGCTCAAAACTAATAGTTATGCTACTTCAATAGCACTTAAAGTCCAGCCCAGCCATTCTGATCAGCCTTCATGCAAGTATAGAATCAGACAAATTGAACACCAATGTCTTTGCAGTCTGAGCAGATTGACCACACAGGGAGGCGTGGGAAGAAAGAGACATATAGCATTCACCTTGTATAAAACAGTGAATGTTGCAGAGAGAGTCCAAATACCACGTCAAGCGCAACACAGCCATATTTCTATTGAAAGGCAAAGGTTACACTAGTTTCAACTGAGTTTAGGTGAAAGTGGGTAGAAAGAGTGGAAAGAATGGTACTAAAACAGTGAGGTGTATAAGTGGATTTCACAATTGCAAGCCAGCTCACATAATATTTTTTTCTTTATTCTGTGTTTTCTGATAATTCAGCTACACCACTTTAACTTCAAATTCCTCCACACACTTTCATGACATGAAATTTAAATTTTCTGCCCTCCCCTTCACAACGCTGTATGATCTTGCCTGTTCCTCTCTGTTCTCTATCGCTGATATTGCTGACAGAAGCAATAAAATCCTCGGTGTTTTTTTTCCCCTTTTTCTTCCCTTATGTTTGTTAGTAGTTGGAAAATAATACTACCATTTTCTTCAAATCCTGTACTCTCAGAAATATGTTGTCCTGTTAAATGGTGGTGCCCTTGAGCCACCCTGGACCTACCTCTAATCTGCAAGCCATCAGTCAAGCAAGAAAGCTCTCTCTGGTTCAGTAGCAGGATTTGAATATTTTTGCATTCTCTCCATATCTGATTCCTTGGTTGATGCAGCAGAAAATAAAGGATGCAAACAAGGACAAACTTACTGTTCTCTGAAGACTCATCTGGAAGTCATCTTTTCCTGTTTTTCCAGATGTGACTAGCAGCCTGACATATCATTCTATGTAACTGGGATTTCTACCACTTTCTGAGAAGTGTAAAACCCGTCTGCCTCTTTTGTGCTGCCCTAGCTTTGAAAAAAACCCTTAGACATTTTCTCAGGATGTTGGATATGAATTGTTTTAAATAAGGTCAACGCAGAGCTTACGCTCCTGGACCAGAGCATAAAGTTAAGGTCATGCATTACCCTTTTTTAGGTTTACAATGAAGAAACATCCCCTCAATCTTTCAGATCTGCAGACCAGAACTAACCAGAAAATCCCAGCCAAATACTAGTGCAACAGAAAACAAGGCAGAAAAACAGCCCAAACCTGCCTGTATTATAGTTCTATTCACTGGCTTGTGTTGCCTTATTTCTGTTCGTTTTACATGCTTTACTTTGCCTTCTAGATGTGGTTCTTTATGAATATAAGCTTTTTCAGAAAAAAAAAAATGTTGATTTTTCTGGAAATGCATGTGCCTCACAAATAATTCTCGTGGAAATTTTTTAGTTTCTTGGTACCTCACAAAGCTTTTAAAAGCGTGTAATCCCTCTAACAGCTAAAATAGATAATCAGTAGTTTATCAAATGTTCTGAATCTTAAATGATATTTTAGATTGATAGCAAAGTACTGCTAAAATTTGTTTGGTTCTTGAAAGAATATTCAAAGAGAAAATTGCACTCCTTTTGCCAAATTTAACGATGATACAATGTTTAGAAAAAGCCTGGGAAGATGGCATAGATAACATCGGAGAACTGGGAAAGAAATAATGTCCACAGCTGTGCTGCAGCTACAAAATCACTGCCAGAGAGTCTAAATGCTCTAATTTTTCAGAAGTTTGAATAGCAAAAATAATGAGTTTGTTCACCCCAAATATCATGTAATACAGCAAGTATTAGTATGAATACTCTAGAGGGAGTTCAGGGGAAAGGGAATGAGCATGCAAAATTTGTGTGGGGACTTCCAAAGGTGGTTAAAGAGGAGTTCTCTTTAGCCGTGCAGTTACTTTGCTTTCATCTACTTGTCTGTAAAAATAAAGGTGCATTTTTATGTTTTGATACCATTTTTAAATCTCTGTATTCATTTACAAGTGATTCAGCGTATTAAATATTTTCGTTTTTCTCTGATGTCAGCTGTTTTAAAACGGACCATGAAGAAGTACCCAAATATTTCAAAGAAACATGAATAATTTAGGCTGAAAGAGACCTCTCAAGGACATCTGGTCCAACCCCCAGCTCAGAGCTGGGCCAGTTTTGAAGCTGGATCTGGACTGAAAGGCAGAGATGCAAATAAGTACCTTTCTTTATCAGGGCCTCAGTGAGGATTAATTTGAAAAAAAAGGAAAAGCATTTCACTGCTGACTTCTCTAGGAGCTAAAGGATCTGAGGATTTAGAAAAACAACCCATTCTTCCAGATACAAAGACAATTGAATGTTTCTATAGGGCATTTATATCCTGGATATAATCTGCACCGTACAATGATCATGCATTTACATTACAAAAGAAACAGGTCTGCACAAGGTATATTCAGCTCAAGGCTCCCAAAGGTTAAATCTCTCCTGTGATGGTTAATCTAATTTCATTCTTATTTCTTTTGATACTCCCTGCGCGCACTCACACACCCTGTGTAAGAGCCAGTGCTTCATAATGCCATCACACCTGCTGGAGAAGGTTGTCATTACCATGATGTGAAACTTGTCAGTGCCAGGCTCTGATGCTATGCCCTATCATTCTTTGTAGTAATGGGACAAAACATTAAATATGAGAGAATTGGCACTGCAGAATATCAGAGACTCCTACAATATTTCTGGAGTGTATATTCTCTACAAAAAGCTAAAAAAAAATAAATCTTACTTGCTAAAAATAAAAGTAGCAAAACCAAGATCTAGGCAGTTTGGATATTTAGTCTGTCATGATACTTTGGCAAGGCTGCAGCCTGCCTAGAAATGCTGTCAGCCCAAGGCAAAGAACCGTTCCAGAAAGGATGAGCAGTAGCTTTCTCTTCTGAGAGCTCAACACCATTATAAACTTGGCCTGCAGTCAATGAACAAAAACTATACAAGTCATAAAGAGCTACAGTTGTTATGAAAGAAACGCCTCTCAATGTGATTTTCAGATATAAGCAAAGAATGTTTTAAACATTTACCTGATTATTTTTGACTTTTGCATCCCCTACATAAAGGCGTTAGTTTTTATAATTTTTTGTTTCATCTTTATAAGCCTCCAGCTGAATTTTTGTAAAAGGTTACCAAATTGTCTATGAAGCAGGAAATGACTTTATGCATCTAACTTTAGATGACCTGCTACAGTGCCAAAGCTGGGAACCCAGTGTTCATGTGGACAGAGAGAAGCACCTCTCCAGGATACACTGCACATCAAGGATTTATGGGTCTCCATACATCGTGCAGTGAATTTAGGAGTGTGAAATGAAAGGGGTTTCCGTGTAGATAGTGACGTCTGCTCTAAGAGCCCTGCCCTCTCGTTTCCAAGCAGCGCATGCACTTCAATGACAGGTTTCATCCAGTCTCATGAACTATACTTCAGAAGCGCATTATTCTCACTTCCTCACTGGTAAACATAAACTACACGGCAAACTAGTTCATAGGCAGATGTTTACAATATCCGGAATAAGGTGTAATGAAACCAACTATTAACCTGATGATTAGGCAATTCTGCCCGACCCCTGAAGTTAGGTGGAGTAAATCTTGATGTGCAGATTCACCTTGTGCATCACAGACCCAAATTAGTTCATAAAGTCTATGGGAATTGTGGCAAGACAGAATTACAAAACAAACTGATCAATAAATATATTTACAGTTTTTGCTAAACTGCTGGATGAAAGAGATTTTTGTGTTTCCCCTCACATGAAAGGCAGGTAAGTGTATTGAAGAGCTGTCTGAAATGAGCAGGCACCATTTGCTGTTTTTTTATTTGCACAGTACCTAATGCATTTGTAGTTCAAATCACAGTTATAGCTTCAACAGCACAAAAATACAAACATAACAATAATGCAGTAGGAACCTGACAGTCCCAAGAAGAAATAAAGATACAGAGAAATAAATATCTGGAAAGCATCTTGTTTGCAATGTGAAGCTTTGCTTCTAATGGTAAGACAGTGAGAAGCTGGGTATTCAGGATAGCAATTAGTTTTATCTATCTTTCAAATTGCTTGAGCAAATACAGTCTTCACAGGATTGATTTTCACTTCAGGTGTTAACTTTTTTTGACAGAAAATGCAAAAATGCGACAGATGACTTTATGATCTAGTTTCCAGTTTCAGCTGTTAAAAAATGCTGCTAAATTCCCACTCTGCCCTTTCCAGGTGTGCAGGTGGGTGCACAAGGAGAAAGAAGTTCAGCTGAGAAATGGACAGGATGTGGCAAAGAAAATGAGAAATTATGCTTAACAAGTTCACAGGAATTAGCTAGTGACAAAACACATTTTGATGGTACATTTATTTTTCATTCTTTCCCTGGCTTTCAGAGAAATGCTTAATATTGCCATGATTATTCATAGCTTGTAACACTTCCAACAGTAGCTTAATAAAGAGAGGAAAATTATGGTTTTAGTAATATCAGCGTCTTCTGTGGAACTAGTACCTCACCATCATGTAGGATGCAGTTAAAAAGCAACAGCAACAAAGAATGAAAAGGGCAATTATTTTGTTTAAAAACAGCAATATGAAGTTTGAGAAATCTATTTTCAGAGAGGGCTCAATCTTTTATGACCTTGCATAAATCACATAATCTCCTTTCCTTGTGTCCAAATTCTGTATCTTAACAGTAACACTCATCACTGCCACGGAAATGAATTCATCAATATATGCTGTGATTTCTTGCTTCCCCAAAGAAGATAAATAGGCGGTTTCTTCTTGTCATCAAAATGTTATTGCCACATAACTGAAAAGTTTCTTACCTTGCTGCTATGCCGCTTTTTGCTCACTGAAGGAGAACCAGGCTGACCAGGGCTGGGGACAGCGCTGGAGGTAGCAGAAGTGGTTCCAGAATGAACATGAGAACCCTTTTCCACTCCTGAGGAGGCAACCAGAGGCGACTGCTGTAGAGAAACCTTTTGGAGCTCTGCAGCCAGCTGCTTGGGATCAACCCCTGGGGACTTCGCTTTATCTACTGGATTAAAGTAAGAGAGCTTTGTATTGATAACTGCTATAACACTCAAATCCATCTTGCCATGTTACAGGGACAGGATAATGATCTTCACAAAGTTTCATATCACCTGCTTGTATACTGTGAAGATGCAAAAGGCAACCTACAAAAAATAGACATTTCCCCCACAACATCAACATCCCAATTCCAATCTTTCTATTCAACACTCTGTCAACTAATATTACTCACCTCACAAGATTTCTGAGAAGGTTATTTTCTAGCTGAAGAAAAACAGGCCTTTCTGACCATGCTGAATCCTATAGGAGCAAATTACAGTTTAAAGACTGGCCTGCGCTAACTTTCATTGTTTGGAACTGGTCCAGTTTCACCAAGTATCTGAACTTGGCTGTAACAAGCTTTAACCTCAACATTTTTATTTTTTTTTTCTTTTTATCAACTGGATACTCAACAGAGCTGAATTCTGGTCTTGAGATAATTTATACAAAAGCAAAGGAAAAGGAGCTCAAATTTTTAGCACCACAAATTAATCAAAGCAGAATAAAATGAAAACAAATTAAGAGCAAAAGCCCTGATTCATCTTTCCTTATTACACACAGCTATCTGAGGCATCTGTGGTAGAAGTTTACTTGCCCTCCTTGCTGTCCTGGCAATGAGAGTGGGGAATTTACCCTTTGTAGATGGCAATCTATATTTAATAGAGAAATGAGGTCAAGTAAGTTTCATATGTGCCTTAAAGCGTGTAAAGTTAAAAGGATGCGAGGCTCAGCTTGCTTCCCAGGTTCTCAGAAGTGTGAGAGGTTTAAGGCAATACATTAGCCTTATCCTGCCTGCTAGGCTGTATTTGGTTTATCTTTATAGAGGGAATGGAGATTGCTCCTTTCCAAAGCACCAACAGTCTGCAAAACCTCGGAGGTCATGGCAAGAAAGATTTGTCCTGACAGTGAGAAAGGACTCTACAGAGTTATTCCAACTCACACACCACTAGAAGATTGCTAGACGAGGAGGAAGCATGCCTGCAAGAATGGGGAAATATACTTTTATTTCTGTTCTTTATTATTTTGAGTTTTCTCCATTAATAAAAAATATTATGTATTCTAGCTTTTATCCTTTCAAAACCCAATTTCAGTGTCTATGAATGCCTTCAGTGTTTTTGATATGCTCACTAAGAAAAAAATTGTGGGTAGCTCTGCCTCAAAGCTCTGTCAGACTCAGTATTCACTTTCAATTGATATCAATAACACCCATTTTCAACAAAAGGTAGCTTGATGGCAAGTATATTAATAGCTGAGAAGAGGTACATGGTCAGAAAATGGAGGATTTAGTCTAGGTAACTTGTGCACTGACTGAGCAGGCACAAAACCACAGAACTCAGAATGGACCCCTGAGAAGCTGAGTGAAACATTCTTTTAATCTGTACTGAGCTTGCTGAAGGTCTGCATTACTAGTAAGATTGTGGATGTTGGTTCAAAGTTAGATTAGATACAACTAATACCATGATTAGAGCCTGCAGTCATGGTATTGATTGACTAGAAAGCACTCGCCCCAAATGTATTGCCATTTTAGAAGTCACATAACAAAACTTCACACAAAGTACTTCCTATTGCAGCCCTGTATCCTAGTAAATACTGTATTTTCATCACTAATAACAGGCCACAAGCCTTGTATTTAGCTAACATAGGCCTTAGGACTTGTGTTTTATTTGGACTCGCTTCACTTTGCTAGGAGCTTTGTTTTAGCTTGTCTGGCTGCAACAGCAATTGTCTAAAGACCAGGCGGCTGTGAACTTAATTTGTCTGAGTTACACTTCACCTTGTATAATTCTGCAGGATAATGTCCATTCTTAATAATTTTGATACATAAAGGCACAACAGTAATTGCACTCTGTAGACCGAAGTATTTCCAGATTAATGATGGAGCTTATAGGAGGAGCACAGGCCTGGGGTGACAGCAGAGTGCTGCAAGGTTTGGGCATAAGATGATAGCTGAGGCCCCAGGGCTACCAGCAACTCGCTGGTCAGTTACTGACACTAATGAAAACTTGGGAACCGGGAAAAATAAATTTTAAGGGCAAGAGAAGGAACAAAGAACAAGAATATATCATGTGCAAAGTGTACGATACCCAGTGAAGTCACATGTAATGAAGAGCTGCTGACTGGTGAGGAAAGAGGAAGGCATGCTAGAAAACATAAAAAATGCCCCAAGCAGATCCTGAAGTGAAGAGGAAGGAACCATCAACACCATCCACCTCCCAGGAAGAAGGACTCAAAAACTCTCACCACAAACATCACACTCCTCCCAGCAAATTCCTCAGGACACTGTCAGCTTGCTGCAATGTCCCTGGAGTGAAAGCACTGCCTGCAGGGCCCAGAGAAGCTGCTGAAGGGTGAGCATTACACCACAGTTTCCTGTGACATGTATGGATGAAGGGGTAGGTAGCTGCAGGTTTTCCCTGGATAACGACTGTTAGCTGCAATATTGTTACTGAGATTTCCTTTGTGTCAGTATGGATTGAACTGGGCTAATAATAATAACCAACAATAAATGCTTGGCTTTGTATATAAGGAGTGGTCCCCTTTCTGCTCATGGCAAGTTTTGGCATGTAACACTTCAGCTTACAATGCTAATACCCTAGCATATATCAAATCCAATTTTCAGTTGCTACCCGGTCCTCCAATATCAAAGCAACAACTTATCGCTTACCTGCCTTTACTGGCTCATGCAGCTCCAGGTGCTGGGGATTTTCAGAGTCTGAGAGCATGTTCAGGTCCCTAAAGAAAGCCATGAGAAGCCTGAGACAAAAGAAACTCTTTCCTCATACCCTCATTATTGTATTAAGTAGATAAATGAATAGTGGTTCATGACAGAAAGCAGCTCCCAAGCATGGCCCCTTCTTAGCCGATATATATTTGCGATGCTGTTAAAGAGCTGAGAAGAAAAGGTTCATTTAAGGTGAAATCTTTAATGGATTGAATGCAAGTTTATACATTTCTCATTATGCTTAAACGACTTTCATCTAAAGGATACAGATTTCAGTAAAAGTCAAGTTAGTGCTAAATTACCATTTTTTCTAATCCCAGTAAATTCAGTGAATTGTACGTGTATCAATGAGAGGAGACTGTGGCCTGACAATGGAGATACCATTGTTTATAAAAGCATAATTACTAACATCTGCCTCAGTTTATCTTTCCTTATGGCTTTAAAAGAAAAAAAGAACAAACAGACCTCCCACACTCACAGTGAACTCTTGCTAGATACTACATCGATGTTTCGTGCTAACAAAGGTTCCACCTTAACAACTGTAAATTTAAAAAAAAAAAAAAAAGCCATGAAAAGCCAAAAAAATGGAAACAGAAAGATGGGGAAAAACTCACAGTCTTACACATATTTCTGCTTCCCCACTCTGTTGAATAATAATGCTCTGGACTTCTTCATAAGTTTTCCCAGTCAAGGGGATGCCATTCCATTCCAGCACCTGCATTCCTAAGAAGGCAAAACAACGTGAGGTCAAGCGTTCTGATTTTGACAAAGGCATCGGATAGACTGCTCTGACAAGAAGATTTGATGTGAATGTTATTTAAATGACACAACACATCAGCAAAGCCCTTTCACTTCACACAGATTAGACTGTTGAATGTTAATGTCTCATCAGCCTTAACTTACCTGTTGAAACAAGTCAGGGGATTAATTCCTATCTGATTCAAACTGTACATGCACTCTCCATAGTCTGGGTTGCGTGATATTGAAAAAAATTTGCAATATCATAAACATGCACACCTACCAACATGGCAAGAAACCAAAACATTTTATATATCAGACATTTCTTGGCCAGCCATGGTCTTGGAAGATAACTGTTTGCTAGAGTGGCACATTGCTCTTAAGAAGCTGAGCCTCAAAATGGGACTAAATTTGTGACTGTGATTTGGTAATTCAAACACATTTTCTCTACTTTGTCACTTAAGAAAATACAAGGTGAAGGCAGTTGGGGAAACTGATTTTAAATGAAAAATACACCTTGACATTTCAAGCATCAGCCTGTAAATATTCAGGTTTAAACTTTTCTTTCATATATTTCCTTATGAAAAAGTGACAAAACAGCTAAACATAATTCATTGTGGAAGGCAATGAACAGAGATATGATAAACAGGCTGAAAACTGCTGTGTACTGATCTAATCTGTTGTGTCTTCCAAGTATCCCAGGACTGAGCCAAGAGACTCGGTACGGAGCAAGGTATTGCTGTAAGGAAGTTTTATGCTCAGTATTTGTATAGTCAATCTCTCTACAAATCATGTGAGGTGTATTCTGATAAGATGAGAAATCTTTTGGTTACAGTAACATGCTTACTAAAAGCAAAGTGTAGATTCATATCTGGGAGTTACAACTCAGGTTCTGAGAGCTGCATTTGTATTTTGAAGTAGTTAGTCATAAGGATGACTTCAAAGAGATTAACTTCTCATTAATGTACAAATGTCAAAATCCAAGCCTCAGGCTCTAGAGAAAAAAATTGCTTAATGGGACAAGATACTGAATTCTTAATAGTCCACTAAGAGCAATGTAGTACAAAACATCTGAAAACCACATCATCCACACAGCAAGGAAAACCACAAACACTTAGCTTGCTGCAACTTACACAGATAAAACCAAGTCTTCACCTGGGTCATATTTTTATTTCAAAATCCTGTGTTGTTGCATATAACAAATGGGAAAAATAACGAAGTGAAATGTGGAGATAAACTCATAGGAAAACAAGCTGCTAAATAAAATACGAGAATTGTTCATGGAAGAAAGCCAATGAAATTATGTAACAATGAAAGAATATGAGAAATAAAGACTATAACTTTATATTACAAAATTTTCCTAAGGATTCCATGAATTAGAATTTGAAATGTCAGATTTGCTCATAACTTTTCTCAGTAGGAATTTATGATTTTGTTTGCACCAGTTTACAGAAACACAAACTATGCAGAATGACTAAAAAGTGATGCGCAGAAGGCAGTAAACCCAGCTGCTTACTGCCAAAATAGATTTGTCTGTTCCCAAAATTTAGCCCCTTTCATTTACCAGCCATCATTCAAAAGCATGATCTTGCTTTTGCTTGTTAGAGCAGATCTGGTTTTAAGCTCAGTTCCTCTGGAATAAAGCAACAGTAATTAAGAATAAATGCAGTTCCCCCTGATTTTCTGCCATACAAATATAACAGCATGCACTCTGGCTTTAGAAGGCTTCTAGAAAGGAAGGAACTGAAGTTATTTTTGTTTTCCTGTCTATGTGCTATAGTGGCATAGGATGTTGGGTACAATAGTAAAAACCTCGTAAGCCAAGCCAAGCCACCACTTGTATGTACTGGTAATGAACAAGAATAAAAATTGAAAGTTTTAGATATCTGAGAAAGTGGTTATCATCCTTTTGTTAAAAAAAAAAAAAAAAATGTTGACAAAATGCACCCAGCTACTGTCCTAGGTTTATCACATCCTGCTTGCATGGCTTCAGAAGAAAATTTATCAGGGGAGCCGTAAGGCTATCATCAAGATTGCTTTAATTTGAAAGGCCAGCAGGAAGAGCCTAGCTGAGTACCGCTGCAGTGCTGGGATCTGGAAATCAAGTCTCATTTCCACTGGTGAGAGCTTCACTGCTGAGTGCAATGGCACCGCAGTCACTCACTTGGTCAGTAAGGCCAAGCCCGCATGAACAAAGGAGCAAACCAAAAGGAAATTGAATCTCAGTAATCTTGGCTCACACAGAGATGCATTTAAGCTGTCAGTACAGGGGTATATTTTTTATTGGCTGCCTTGTAGAATCATGAATGTTTAAAATAAAAGCAATTTAAACATGACTTAATTGATCTGACTGATAGCCCTGGGGTCTAAGGAAAAAGGTTTTAGGCAAGAAGCTGATTTAGAAGTAATTGCTAAATACCTTTTGCTGGAAAAAAAGTAATGTTTATAAAGAAAACATTCAGGAGGAATGTTGGTCTAATCAATAAAAAAAAAAAGAAAGTACCAAGAAGTCACAGGAAACCGGTGATAAAAAAAGTTTTTTGCTGAAAAACCAGTCACATTCTGTAACTGGTCTTTGGTAGTCAGAACATGTTATTCACATTTCCAAAACTTTGTATGCTTCAAATCACCAGTTTAGTAGATAAAAAGCAAACAGGAAGATGAGAAAAGTTCCATTGCTCCATGACAATTCTGCTGACTGAGGAAGAACTAGTAATTGCCCTGATAATCGAATCCATAATTTCTTCTAGCATCTTTTTTTTTTTTATTTTATTTGGATAGCTACATCCTGCATTGATGGTAAGCAATGACTTATTTCGACCAATATCACCTCCCACAGTCAGCAGATCAGCTTTATACATCAAAACCTCCTCCCTGCTCCACTAAGTGTGCTGATACACATGATTTGCTCAGCCTTTTTGGTATCTACTTTATTGTGACATTTAGAACCTGGAATCAGAACTTGTTTATAATTCTCCACTGATTACAAAATGATTATTCCAGAGAGGGAACCTCATACATTCATAACTGCCATGGAAATATCCACATTTAGCTACACTAATACCATCCTTTCCCTTAGAAAAACACACTACAGTCCTACTGTACTGAAGGAGAGAAAGAAGCTCACTGTGCATCTGTTACTGGCCACAGTTGGAGACGTTATCAAAATCTAAGTGTACCTTTCCTCTGACACAGTATAGCCATTCTGTTCTTTATAGGTACCAAATACATATCTCAAAGTCTTCTGGATTTGTTACAGTTGCTGTTCTCAGTGCTTAAACTAAGAGCTTGCTCCTGGAGGGAGGGTCAGTGCTTATTCTGCAGAAGTGAGGAAGGACCCATGTTTCACCAAAACCCTCACAGTAAAGAGAGGGTGGAATTTTGTTGTATGCATTATAATGTCATACTTGATGCTTAATGCAGTTTAATGCTGTTTAAGATTGCCGGGCTCTTTTTAGCAACTAGGAAGGTGTTATATTTATTATTTTTGTTTAGGCATGAGTAGGCCAATTATTTGTTAACTGGAAACAATAAAATCTGAAAACTCTGCAGAACTGATTTCCTTTTTCTGACATTTTGACTAGTCATTTGACAGCTTGTGAAATGGAAGCTAAGTACTGGTGAAACTGGAAATCTGCTTTTAATAGTGGGGAGTCAGGGACTATTAAGAAGTAGCTGTGATGTGATGTCCATAAATAGTTCAGAGTACAGTTCCATGAATTAACTAATTTGGTCTAACTGAGGAATAATGAATAATTGTTCCTTATCTCTTTGAACTACTGTATTTGAGTGGGTGAATACTCAAACTATTTATCTGTTTTTTCATGAAGAGAAGAAATATTTAGCAACAATAAAAAAGTCTGCAATATCAAATGATCAAAAATTAGTTCCATGGATATTGTTGAAATCTGTCTAAATCTCATAGCTTCTTTTAAAATCTTGGTTTATATTCGATTTTAAAAGTTAGATATAAAGCATCCTGTATCATGGACCACAGTATTTAGAAGAAACTTAGACAAAAACAGTTGTTTTTTGTTCTCCTACTTTTTGGTACAGGTTCGTTTGGGTAGGCTCTGCCCTCATTAAGTAATGGTGAATTAAACTAATCAACTGCCATCCTATTTAAAACTAAACTGTAAGAAAGATCTGAGAACTGATAAAGTGAATAGTTGTATTATTGCCTCTTTTAGGAGTTAGGATTAAGCAAAGATATCTTAAGACAGAGAGAGTGATCAAAAAATACTACCAACCATAGTCTTGATCCAACAAATAACAAAATACCCTTAGTTTTCAAAGTATTTCCTACCACTGAATTTACTATGCTATGGTGATACAGAACCCCTGACACTAAAATTGTTGCTTTTAATGGTTAACAGTGAAGATTAAATTATATCATGGCTATGTCAAATGGATTAACCTACAAGCATTTCAGGAGTGGATCTCTTCAGTGCACATACAATCCATGTTCATGGCCAATGGTTTCTTCAGAGATGTTGTTCAAGGACTGTAGCTGTGAATGCTCCCTGCCACGGTCCCAGACACGTTCTCTTTCTACTTACAGTAGTTTTAGGAATTCCATTAGCTTTACTGCTGACTTGCACTAATGCAAAACACTGATGAAAATGCTCTTTTAAAAAATCAAGTTATTAGATACTGTCTGTACAATAGCTTTGGATCAAACTTTGCTCTGTATTTGTGCATACCAGGAGTGACACAGAGTTTAGAAATTTTACAGAAATGACAGCTTCTCTCAAGTGCCAGTAATAAGAGTGGTTCAGGCCAACAACCATGGACTAGTTATAATATTGTGTTTTCATATTCAGAAGATTTTTTCAGGAGAAACACATGCTGCAGGAGAATACCAGATAAATGACTACTTGTTCTCTGAAGTGAATTTCATACCTGGGAATCTGTTAGACTTGAAAACTTAAATGACTTCTTTATCCACAGAAAGAATATAGCAAAGTTGCAAATACACTATGCTGGTGCTTCAGAATATCTCATTTTAGACCCAGAAGAGCTACTTCTAGCTGCCTTCTCTGTAACTGGTGAGTCCTTGTCTTTGTGTTAAGATCTTGAACAGTGTTATTTTCACTTACTCCACAGAACTATGCACTTACCAGTTATTTAAATCCCATGACTTCATATAGAGCTGGTTGGAGAGAGGTTTGTTTATCCTGCGGCCTTGAGAGAGAAGCTGACTATGTGGTATGAAAAAGCAACAGAAAGAAGGGGAAACAGAGCAAAATAACTAAAATATTGAAGATGTCTTTGGGTGTTGGGCATGGTCTGAATTTGGAAAGGCTTTAGCATCTATTCCCACATCTATCCCAGACATTCTTGTATAATTTCTTTTTTTACGTCTGCTTCCTTAATAGTGATCAAGGGCAGAAATATTTCCTTGCTTCATGAGGATATTTCAAAGGCATACATATAAAAATATATTTGAAGAGCTCCTATTCTGCTTGGGTGGCTGCTCTCAATAAATACATCCTTCAGCCCACCACCTGAGTGATAAAGCTGTACTGCTTAACTGATTGTGGTTGCCTATATAACATTCCTATTGATAAAAAAGCACAAAACAAATCATAAAATATGCAGACAGAACAGGTCTCGGTATTAGAGTTTCTGACTGTCAGCTAAAACACACTATGTATATCTCAGTTTCCACCCATCTTCCATTATTTTTGACATTTTCTGTCCTCTTCAGATTCATCTTTAAGACATGAGCTGGCTGCATAATTAAAGTTGAAATTGAAAGGAATCTGAAAATCATCAAAGGATTTTATTTCTCTGAATATGAGTCCCAACATAGTTGCTTCAAATACAGAAATACTAAACTGAGCCATTGAACATCTTTCGAATTTTATTCCCATCTGTAACACAATGTACACTATTATAAAGTTAATCTTAGCTACTTTGCATATTCTGTTATACTGCAGTCTCCTATTCAGTATACCCAAGGCGTCTGAGAAGCGGTAAAACTGTTGTTTGCTGTGTCACTAAGAGTTTGTAATTACTTCCAGAAAATCAGACTACACATGTATAAAAACTGTTATTTTTTCCATTTTTTAGAGTCTCAGAGATGATGAAATTCTACTGAAATTGAAAAAAATCTAGATGTTACAGTATTAGAAGAGAGCCTCTGGTTTTGGTTACATCATAGTTATACACACAGATTGCTGGGGGTCTTTTTCTCTGCTTCTTCATTGTTTCTATTGTTTATTCTTATGCAAAATAAACACGCCAGTTTGAGTCCCATTCTTCGCTGGTCCAATGCTCACAGAGGAAAGGAAAATTGGACTCTCTAGGCTAGCAGCTTCAATCAGTAGGATGTGAATGTTAGTGTCTTTCTATTTCATAGTAGAATTAAAATTCAGCACATTACTTTGAAATCCCAGAAAGTGCTACAAAAGTTAAATGTGCACTCAGAACAAGGAGAAACAATATCAACCTGCAGTCTGACATTCAACGCTAAATTACTTTATGGTCTGTGCTCTCCAGTTATTTTTCTTTTATTTCTAAACCTTTCTGATGGTTAAAAACAGGTTGATGAGAGTCCATGTGTTAATGTATTTCCCTGTACTGCTGGGCATGAATCACACTAAAACTCATTATTTTTTGTAGACACCTTAACTTCCTCTCCTATTGATCATTCACACCCAGGCTGAATATTTTCCATTATTACAATAATTATTATATAGACAACACTCACAATTCTTAAAAATTGATATGTTGTTCATCAAGTAGAAATGGTATAATGGACCTGCCTGTGCCTCATGGCTGCTATGCTGCTACTATGAAATGACATTTATAAAAGTACAGCCAGAGCAAATCAACCTTGTATTTGAGGTGTACTTGGCATTTACAGGTAGCTATACACCACACCACTGACTGGTACAGCTGCAGTTATCAGCCTAATACAAAAATACCTTTCTGATTTAGTCTGCCTTCAGATTTCCATATATATTGGTGCATAATCCTATAGATCGCCCTTCAGTTTGATCTATGCTGGGGCAACAAGTGATGATCTGGATGCATTTGTACAAGCTGAATTGAAGCTCTCTGCCAGTTAAAAGAAGATTAGAGTTACTATTTATGAAAATAGCTATGATATAAATGATAAATTTATAGCACTATCACCACTACTATATCGTCAAACATTATATTACATTAGAGTTACAGACAGATGATCAGTTATACCATGCTGAACAAAATGCTGTGGTGCATTGTAATTATTCAGTGTTTCAGAAAAATACATATTTTTCAAAACATACTGTTCACTGAAGCTGTAGAGCATAGTGTACTTTGCTTTCAGTAATGTCATATGAAAGATTAGGATGATTTTGCCAGACAGATCTAATTTAACTGAAGTCTTAAACATTTCATTATCAGGTTGTGTTCACAAAAAAAATCCACTTTTAAAAGCAGTTTACTATGAATTCAGTTCTCTATTTATCAATATTGGTATATTCAGAATTCAGTGGGGTTTTTTTTCAATTTCCATTTTTGAGGAAAATATTCTCGTTTACACAAATGCAGTTCTCTTAGTCCAGCTTCTATCAGTTACAACTGAGAACGGAGTGACATTTGGGTTTGAAATTTTCTTTTGGAGTGGCAAGAGGGATGTGTCATGAGATGCAAGCATACAGTTCTTGTGGAAGTTACAGTGTGTGTCTGAAGAATCAGTCTCTGTGTTACTTAGTTTCTAGTCTGCTTAAGAGTATAAATTACTACAGCAAACATGTCAAACAAAGTCTGTATAAAACACTGTTCTATTGTCAAAACAATTAGAATCTAAGCACAACTCTTAATTTAGATTAAAAGAAAACTGACATAACTTATTAGTGCTAAAATTTCTTTTGTACTTGTAAATAAAAAAAAAAAAAAAAAAAAAAAAAAAAAAAAAGAAAGCTTTAACTCTCTGTCTCCTACAGAGGAGTAGTGAAATTACCCATGCCTCATGGAGGAGGGGGCCCACTGGCTGCTGCTAAGATACCCATGGCCTGATCTTCTTTTTAACAAGGTGAATCTCTGCCAAGATCAAGCTCAACAGAATGATCCAAGACAGACACTCTCCAGCCCCAGAAGTGCTGGTGCCTATATGTCGACGGAGATTTATAGATGATGCTCTGTTCTGCCTCCTATCTCTTCTCCATCAGTCATCTTTCTTCAACCAACATATCCCCCATTAATGCAAGAGCGCAGGATAGTTTGGGTTCAGACCAGTCATTGCTGCTACATCAAAGAAACAGCAAATACACAGCAGTCTGTGGTATCCTTGTTGCCACTCAAGCAGCAAGAAAAATTGAATCAAGGGAGAGAAACTCATAAAGCTTAGGGTCTTGGCTGTGTCAAGTGGAGCTACATAATAGAAATCTAGTATGAATGAAATGAGTGGGAATTTATGTATGTAGGACTCCCAGAAGGAATGATGGAGGAAGGAAAAGGAGATTCATGTCACATAGGTTAGCAGGTCATCAAGATCCCAACACATTTACACATGGCTTCTCAGGACACTTAGCTCAGAAAAGGGAAAGCAGCCTAAAAAAGACAGGGCAAGAGCCACACTAGCAAACGACTGACTAAACCAAAGTTCAGCCTGAAACCATAAAGAGACAGTGGCAGGAAGATTAAGAACAGGACTGAGGCAATAAGACTCTGAGATAAGGGTAAAAAGGTCAGAGAGTAACCCAGCAATATTGTCCAGTGACTCACAGAAGTGTGGGGTAGAGAAACAAAAGATCACAATCACTGTCAGCTCCTAAAATGTCTGCAGAAGGCACCTCTAAGACCATTACATGGTTGCCAACTTAAGAACCCAGAGGGTAAGAAAAAGAAAACTCAATAGCTGGCATCCCTTGCTCTCTGGACATACCACTTGTATAGACATTTCCTGGTGCTTAGGAGAACATGGGGTTGAGAGAATGGGTTTATTTAGAAAGTACAACAGAGAAAGATCACTAATCCAAAAGAAAAGTTACTCTTAACTGAGGTCCTCCAACCTGCTGCCTCTCTTGGGTCTCCCTGACGAGGCTCTTCTGATACAGATCTTCACTGCCCTGGGGGTCTACCCTTGCTTGATGAAGCCCTGGCTGGTCTCCAGCAACATCACCACTAAGGGACTAGAGTCCAATTTAGAAAAATAATGGAATTATTGGGATGATTTAAACACTGAAAACATGCTAGGAATGAGCAAAGATCACGGTTATGCATTGGATGGCAGTGCTACTTAAGGTCATATACAAACCAGAACAGAAAGGTTTTGTGACACCACTGTTTAAGTAAAAAGTCAAGCCTTCTTAATGAGAATGATTGAAGACTTTAAAATACCACTCTGTCATATAGGATAGAATGAGATCTTTACTTGATGTGTTCTAATAGGAATGACTGTCAGATAATCATTCTCTATACCCTGCGGGTAATTTTACAGGTCTGACACTGTGTGATTATTCAAATATAAAGTAGAATGTACTCACTATTATCTCATTTGTCAGAGTCACGTAACCTGAAAACTAAGGAAACTGAATACAATTTGCTGGTCAGTGGTACGCAGTTATCAACTCCTGTATGTATCCATTTTTCAACTGTACATGTATAATTCTCCTTTTAAGAAAAGTTTTGGGAAATTATGCTCTTCATAATATAAGTAGGTAAGGTAAATCCATGATATTATCTTGGAATCGATATGTTCATGTTTTAATTCAAGCTGAGATAATTTTTTCAGTCACATATTGAGTTTTCAGATAGGCAGATTCATTTAAAAACTAATTTAAAATTTTTGGCATTTGGAAAAAATGAAGTAATTCTTTATCTTTTTTTTTCAAAATAAATAGCTTTTTAATTTCAAAAGGCTTTTTCAATCCTAAATTTTTAATTTGCTGTAATATTTAATTTGAAACTGAAGCAATTTTATCTCCCATTTTTTCAGGAAGAAGTTTATTGCGTAAGAAATCCAACTTCTATTTTTATGCTAACATAGATGTAGGCACAGGGGAAGGGGCACAGCCATGCCAAAATATGATGATGATGTAGAGTTTGGGGATTTTTGTCCCCTCCCCCCCAAAAAAAGGAGGATGGGTTTGGATGGGGTTTTTTTTGCTTGTTTCTCACATTTTCCATTGTTTTATGGACATTTTTATCACTGACAACAGTCATTTGGTGTCACTAGGAAGTAGTAGGGTAGAACACAGGTTTTAAATTACAGTTTAATAGATCTGTTTGCAGTTCTTAATGGTGTCTTCTGAGATGGAAATAGATGCTCTAATCAAATCTAATCTAATCAAATAAATAAATACTGCTGCAGAAAATTGACTAGATGTGCCTGTAAAGTAATTTAGGAAAAAAAATACTTTATACAACAGCTTCTAAGCAACAGGTATTGGTTTTTCTACAGGGAATGGTAACTTATTCGCAGAGATTAAGAAACTCTTGATTTCTCATGAGACATCAAAATATTTTCCCTTTATAGAGTTGTCAGAACTATAGAATTCTAACTATTGGAATGATTTTATTTCAGCTAACATTTGCTACTCTTCTCTTGCAGAGGTAAACTTGATGTTTATACAAATTCCTGACACATAGCACATCCATAGCTGTAGGAACACAGTAGAAAGTATGTGCAAAGATTTGATTGATTATTGGCTGGTTTCAACAATCAATAATCTGAACTACAAGTGAAAATGCATAAAATTTATTTTTTTTTCATCACATTTTGAACATATTTAGAGTAATAAAGAAGAAAGCATGGCTAGCAGTATGCACATCTGCAGGGAAGAACTGTCATGCACACAAACAAAAGTCTCCCTTTTGGTTTAACCTTGTTTTGGTCTTAGAGTCAATGTGCCAATTTTTAGCTGTTTAAAGATAAGCATCTTGCCTCGGTAGCTCTCTAGGAATTTTGAATACTTAATGAATGAAGAGAGGCAGGCTCCTTTTAGTATGGTTCATCTCAGCTGACACCTGTTTGGAATGAGATGAATCACATCCCCTGGGGTACCCCTCTTTCACTCGTGGTTAGAAAAGCAGCCCATAATACAAGCTTAGGTAAGATATTTACTTTTCAGGCACCTAAAAATATATGCATTGATCTCCCCATTTGTTGTCTAAAACTGTAAATCTATCCTAGAAACAGAAATGGACTTTTTCTCAATTTAGGAAACTGGGAGCTGTACCTTAACAATGAGAAGAATGAACTGAAAGATAGTGTACCTCAAGTGAAGGGCATTGGTAGGGCATCGTCAGAGACCGAACTGTAGTTCTGCTTCTGCTACAGCCAGCCAGGTGACCCCCACAGCCAAGCCAATTAGCCTCTTTGTGCCTCAGCTTCTTTACGTGTTAAAAAGGCATGGTGGAAAGTTAATGGTATTGTACATAAACTTTGAGATTTGCAAGTGAGTACTGCTATTACTAAAGCTAAGTGTGTTTCGTGCATCAGAAATCTTGCTAATATTAATAGAGTTGTAGGAGATAGTATTCGTAAAGCATGAAGGGCTGGGTTTTAAGTCTTAAACTTTCATATGCCTATAACTCATTCATAAAATATTTTAGTGAAAAATATTAGAATTATTCAACTTTAAGAAATACAGGTTACATATCTGCTAGACAAATACTAAAAGTTACCATGTGTCAATGACTGGGATTTTTTACAGTAAAGTTGAAAAAACGCAGGATTTATGTTTTCAATAAATACTTGTTCTTTCAATAGCCTTGTAAAGAAATGAGGCAGGATTAGGCCCATGATTATGTTATTCCCTGTAGGGATCTCTAAAAGAAATTTGAATGCACAGTTACTGAAGCTATACTGTACATTCAAGATGGAGATTGTCTGGCAGCTTCATATCTGACTAACTTACACAGGTACTCACATAAGATTTTGCAAATAGGCCCTGTTGCTTTTAGTGTAACCATTATTTCTATTATGATAAGCTTTTTTATCATATTATAATAATATTTTGGAACTCAAGTCATAGATTAAGAACTTGATATGAGAAACAGCATCCAGGCAAAACTAGAAAAAACAATCTGTGAAGCCCAAGAACTAATCAAGTCTATGCCGGATAGGGTAGGAAAGAAACTACAGGAAAGGAGCAAAGTAATAAAATAGCAACACAAGTATGTTCCTGTTTGACTGTTCCATACTGGTGCATCTTTCAATTGCTGTCAAATTCTGATTCTAAAGTTGGATTTACATCATTCCCTGGAGACATAAAGAGCACTTTTTTGACATGTGTATGAGGTCCTTCTTCATGGCAGCTTTGCAATAATAATTTCAATAGCAAACCCCTTACAGCTGCAGGTTCTTGGAGAGATCTTATAAATGTGTGGTTCTTTTTTAGTGGTTTTAATAGGACTAGAAAAACTACTTAGCATTATCATAGGCAAAAATAGCTTAAATTGTGAATGCTAGCAGGAGGCAGATAATTGGGTGCATGTGTGCATGTATGAATGCTTGAAACTGAACTTTTGAACTCTCAGGCAGAAGTGGCTACTTGCTAACCACAACCAGTATGATCTGGTTTGAAATACTGATAACACATGGACTAAAGAAAAGTTACCCTTCCTGAGTCCTCCAGTTAATAATGAGAAATGAGACAGAACCACCGGTTAGCAGACTGATCACACGATGTGCTTCTGCACATAGACAGTTTTGATTGATGAAACCAGGGGGCTAGTGGGTCCAGAAAGAAGAGGAGGTGCTTAAAAGGAGGGGTCCCAAAAAGAAGTGGCCTTGGAAAGGAGAAGGGGGCCTGGAAAGAAGAAGGTGAAGAACCTGGCTGGAAAAGAGATCTGGGAAGTGGGGCAGACCCTGGAGATCCAGGAGATGGATGGAGACAAGTGCCAGGGGTCACCCAGAGACCATCGCAAGGGATGCCTGAGACAGGCACCTGTGAGCAGTAGCACAACAGGAGCCAACACGACATCCTGCCCGACCATCCCAGACAGAGGGTGCTGGAAGGCAAGGTGGGACCTCCCAAAGATGGTGCTGGGCGGGGAGCGAGCGACTGAGTGTGAGAACAGGGAAGGGCAAGGACTCTTCTCTCCTCTGGTATCAAACAAAATTCTGTATCCAGGTCCCCTGCGGGCAGGTGTTTGTGGTCTCGCATGTGACAAATAGAGGGCAACTAAGGATAAACCAGTCAGAACAACCAATCACGTTATGTTGATAGCCTGCCGGCTTTAGTAATCCAATGTATCTATCTATTTATTTATTTATTTTAAATCCTTGAAGGTAAGAGCAAATTCAAGCTATCTTTGGCATGTGTACTGATTAGCAGCAGCTTCTGTTTCTTCTCATTATCTACGCTAAGACAAATGATCTCTTACCAGCCAGTCCCTGTATCCTTACGTGTTTCTTATGATCACCATTAACATTCTGAATTCATCATGTAAACATCAGGAAGACAAACAAAATAAGTGTATGATACCACATTCCTGTACTGCTAAATACAGCTCTAGCAACATTATTTGTGCCCCTCCAGAGAAAGCAGTTTCCCCAGGGGAGAAGCCGCTGTTACCCCAAGGATGGCAAGAGCTACAAGAAGGCCCTGCTTGCAGCTGGTGACATGCAATAGGAGGACAGGGCTGGTAGTTTCAGAGCTCATTTTCAAGCCTTCTGAAGGCCCTTTGGAGCTCTTCTGCTGAAGTAAGGGAGTACTTCAAAACTCATAGGGAACAATACAGTCTATGAGCTCTGGTGTAAGACTTCTTGGGTTAAAGGGCTAGGAGTTGAGCTTGACAAAACTGGCTAGGTAGGGGCAGGGAAGGTGCTGGAAAGATGCATCCCCAGCCTGAGTGCTGCATGGCGATGGTGCGGTGCAAGCACCCATCCTGCTGTTTCTGCTGCTGTGCAGTAATCAATAATTGCTGCCTATACAGGCAACCTCTTGCCCTGTGGCAGCAATAATCAGCCTGTCTATTTTGATGCTCTCATAGTGTCAACTTAGCAACTACACGCTACCCTCACAACAACCTCTGCCCCCATTTCTTAACACTTGTGTGTCTTAATTATGCATCAAACCCACATTTAGACACCGAACCATTACTGAGTTCTCAGTACTGCATCCTCCCTTTAGCTTCACTGGGTATTGCAATGGTCTGTTCTCCTTCAAAAACATGCACCAAGTGAGATACAAAGCATTATTTTTAAACTGCCAAATATAAGTGTTAAACTGACATTTCAACTCTGTAGACTCAAGCTCAAATGTGTATTATGGGTCAACAAGGACAAAGGAGTTTGATCATTTCACTATTTAATCTTTTAAGACTGCTTTCATTTCACCAAAGCTATTGTACAGGTCAAAATCTTTTTTCCCAGGACTGATATATTAAAATTATTCGTGTCTAACAATGTAAGAGAGTAAAACAATCATCTCTTCTTCTTTACATGAAGCCACTAAATATTCTTTCCCATGCAAAAGGAGGAAAAATAGGTGTTGTATTTAACTGAATAAAAACTACATATTTCCTTTCTTCTAGAGAAAATTTAAGCAAAAGCACCCTCCCCTCAAAACTGAGCAATTACATCTGTGAAATATTGTGAATCAGTTATGTAACAATAGGCCTAAATAAGGTAAAAATATACACAAGCAGTAAAAAATGCCATCTGAAACTATAAACCCCACAAACATACTGAATACAATAGAAGAGTAAAGCACAAATAATACTGTATGATTTAGAGATGAAAGAGCGTGAGCAATTCTCCTTAGGTAAAAAGTACCCAAGGAATTGCTAAACTGCCTACCAACTCATCACCATTTCAAAGGCATTTCTTTATCTTCACCAAAATCAATAATTATTTTATCTAAAGTAATGAACCAGGTTCATCTAATTTGATTATTTTTTTACAGATGATAATAAATATTGTCTTGAATGTATACAACAAATTTCAAAGAAAATAATAAAAAGCCCAGTCACTTTTCCCAGTTCATTCCAAAGGCTCAGAGGCAACAGAAATAAAATCACCAACCATATTTCTTCTTTGCCAATTTCCTGAAGGCCTGCAGGACCACTCCTAATCATACTGTGCATCTCTCTCTTCACAGTCAAATGAAAAGAACTGAACCCATAATGCATCCTGAAGACCCATAAATGCAAGCTGCAGATGGAAGCTTGGTTTCATGCACATATGCACCTCTTCAAAGCATGTACTTTTACAAACTGAAAGTCATCAAACTGATCATGATTTTACTTGTTCTTCCGCTGAATTCAGTGGCATTTGAGAACCGGGTATGATGTCCAAATTGCAATTCTAATACTAATGCTCATGTTCTAGCCATGGATGATGCTACTGGAGGACAAGCTTAAACAAGCAAAAGGAGATATTGCATCATTGTGGTGGTGCATCCCCTCTCCTGTCCCCCCCCCCTCTTTTTTTTGCTGTACCACTTTACAATTTCAGAAACTCCCATCAGATCTTAGTGTAAGGAGTTGGACGATTAAGCAGCACTGTCCATACCAGAAAATCCTACATGTCTGAGGCAGGGAGTGAGAATGGGAACAACCAGTTATTCCCTGATAGCCTCAGAACATACCTTATCTGAATTGTAGCCCAATTGGTGTAGTACCATCGTTATTGGAATGACAGTGGTTACTGGCCTGAATGTGGTCTGGACTGGAAATATGTTGATGACTAAAGTAAGTTGTCCCATGGTCCTATAAAACAGCAGTTTTAAGTGAGGCACTTTTAGCTCTCCTGGACTGCAGTGGGCTGCAAGCAGCATCTCCCTCTGAGTAGGACACCTCCCAGAGCTAGCAAACTCTTAAGTTTGCTAAAATTGGAGGTCCATTGCTGAAGACCAAAAGTGGAGCCTGGGCTGAAACCTTTCACTCCTTGAGGCTCAACCCTTGCCCATTGAGAAATGCCAAGACATTTCATGTGAGTATTTCACTGAACTGGAGGGGAATTTTTAACAGGTATAACTATATATATAATCATGTCTGTGTGTATGCATGTGTGAACCCATTTAACTAGTTTGCAGATGTACGATTTTTAACTCGAGTGTGACTTACTTTTCCTTTGTGTACTTTTCCCATGCAGTAACAGAGTGAACCTCGCCATCTTAGAATCTTTAACTAAGTTGCTGTCTTGATTAATTTTGTCTAATCACTTTGTTAATCAACTGATGATTGAGTGCTATTAAAATATCACAATCAAACCCTGTGATTTTCCACAAATAAATCCTAAACTACTACTAAATCAAATTGTGTGAAGTCACTCAATTAATCAGCAAGATCCCAAATCAACATTTGTGACAGTCATACAACATCTGTGGAAGGCCATTAAGCTTGGAGTGTCAGGGTAGACTAGACAAGAGCATGCAGGAAAAATTCCCCGTGGATTACTAAGTAGAAGACACCAGGCTGTACACTTGCCTAGGGAGTTCCTGAGTCATATAGTCTATGTCATAGTTGTATATATGACCATATGAGTACATATATGACTATATGTGTGTATGTGTGTGTACAAACATCATAATCATACATACATATGTACATCTATACATGTATCACAGGTATATATGTTTAATTTTCTGTTTCTAGGACATGCTAGATGGTTGGTCTGATCAAATAGAGATACTAATGGTTTTTTACCTGTTTTGCTTTCTGAAGTACGTGACATACAATCAGGTCATCACCAACAGCTTTTGCAGGAATAACAATCGTTTGCAGTATTGTTCATTACAACAGCCATTGTATTCGTGGTGCTGTAGTCCAACTCCTTTTTGCCAATGTACTTTGTAAGTGTATACATGCTGATATAAGCCCTGTGGGCTAAAGCAATACTTTGTTGACATAGTCATGATTTCTACTATGTGAAATAGCCATGTCCATGGAGCTATAGAAGTAAACTTGTTTAAGGAAGGTCTAGAATAATATATCTCGCTTTGACAAAATAGCTAGTTAAATTTCACCTGTAAACACATCAGAGCACTTAGGTGCAATAATTTAGTTTCATGTGGTGTTATGTTGCTGAAATCAAGGAAGCTGTGAGATGACGCCAGTTCATAAATTTAAAGCCAGCAAACACAGAAATCCTTGTATTACCTGTGAGGCTTAGCAAGTCTTCGCCTCTAAATAATTCATATTACGATTAAGCATACTGAACTAGAATTTCTTAGTGTGAAGCATTAACAAATATAGGTAACAGGCCCTTATAGATCCCTTGCAAAAGCATACCTTTTATAGAGTTTAACACATTTGAAATTTGGGATGTGGAGGGTTGTCCATTAGGTGGCACCAAATTTTTCCATATGTATGGAAACCGTAGGTGACAGAAAAGCATTTATCTGCTAGTAGCTGTCAGGTGCTCTCCCAGCTAGTCTGCATTCAGAGACAGAACCCCTGAGATGGCATTGCAGCCCATCAGTGTGCATCACTGACGGGTGTTCATCCAGATAGGGGAGTGTGTGCTTCAGCCCCTGTTTAACTAACCGCTCGTCTGGTGTAAAGCTGTTTTTATCATATCTAACAGTTTGTCTGCATCATACTCAACATGGGTCACCGTGGCACTTGAAGATACTTCCAGTTACTTCTTTGGATCTTCACTCTTTCCTAAACAGTGGGAAGTGTTTTTCTTGTCTCATGTTCTCTACAGGTACTCTGTCAGAAGAAAGCCCCTACTCTTCAACTAATCACTCAGCTTCCACTGTGTGAATTGCAGAGCTATTACTATCACTGAGATAGGGTGATACTTCTAAGAATAGTGCAGTGGTCTGTGAATAAGAAGATGAAACATTGTCTTTTCTTTCTTTAGTATTGTCTAAGACTAAAACTGTTTCTAGTTTCCCATTAGTACCAGTCATGAAAGCCCTTCCCTAGAATTTTGCTTCCTTTTATCCTTTCTTTCACACACATCTCAGGAACTCTCAGTTCTCTTTAATCAGTCCCTTCCGACCCATTCAGAAAGTATAATCAGTAAACGTAATGCAAAGCTTTGCTTTATTTAGACAGAAATCAATGCTTATTTCTATTTAGCAGTCCCAAAACTGTCTGTATGAGCAGCAAATGTATGAATGATGTGGACTGATTCCACTTCACCCACACTATGACAGAACTAATTTAACAAGCTCAGTGCTCACACAGTGATGAACATTGCCTGGAATGACTCATTTGACTCATTTCCTTTTACTGTGTCATCTTAAAGGTTAAGTTCATGGGGTTCTGTTTGGCACATTATCTATCCATCTAAGAAATAATCAAACCTTCTATTCATTAAGGTGACTGGTCAGCACTGCTAAATGACACTGTCATTGCAGTTGGGCAGGTAAATCATACTAATCTTTCCCATGCAAATGGATTTTAACAGTGAACATGTACGATGAACATGAATGATGTACATGGAAGTTTGTTCTTCACCACATTGCTTTCCACACTGTTCCAGAAATCCTTTGCTCTAGCACTAACCAGATCATCCTAATGTCCTCTTTACATCCTGCCTGCTCTTTTTTACCTTGTGCCTGCCATAATGTAGCTAACGTGCAGCCTAACCCTCCACCACAGGACTGTCCCAGTTTACTGTGCATTTGTAACCTGGTCTGTCTGCACATGAACGGTGTATAAGCTCATAGGCCTGGGCTAAGGCAACCTTGGTGCTGTTGTACAAAACAGCAGTTGCTAAGTCTTCTCCTGGCTCTGATGAGAAGTGCTTAGAAAGATGGATTACCTGAGACCTCACAGTGCTTCTGAAAACTGAACCCTCATAGAGCAGGGCCTGCGTGCAGTACCAAAACCAACCCTGCTTGTCTGGGTGTCTTTGAAAGATATTCCAGACATGCTTCCTCCTGACCTGAGCTGGTTTGGGATGGGAAGGGAGCAGAATACTAGCAGATGAGGAAATAAGAGGAATCCAAACCTCTTCCCTGTATCTTTAATTGCCAGTTTCTTTTTGCAGATGTTCATCTCTGGCTCACTACTCTGGCCTTTTAAATTTATGAAAGAAAACAAAAAGAAACCCCAAAGAACAGAAAATCCTTTATGCTTCCACAGACTAAGGAACAACTCTAGTACAAGCATTACTGCTGGGTGATCATATGTTTCTTTCTCATCAGACAAATTACCTATATCATCTTTAAGGCCTTGTAGACTTGTTAAGACTTAATAATTTCAGTTATTAGCCCATCCTTTTGGTTGGGCAGCAAGGAGTCCCCAGGGAAATGTGCCTTACAGTCACAACTTAGAGGTATATGCATAACATTACATTGGTAGGTGGATAAAGCTCATTTTAGATCAAAGAACTTTATTACTAAATCCAATTATTAATATATTTCAGTGGGATTCTTCTTGGCATTCAGAAGTAGACATAGAGCTGCAGACTCATTACTCTATATTTTTGTACATTATTAGCAAACTTCATCGGCAAAAATGCAAAATATTTTCTCTGTATTTCCTTAATATCAGCAGGCTGACACTTTTTCCACACTGTTTTCATGTGAGATCTTACTATTGCTCAAACCGTTCAAATCCAATTCGAGACCTAAATGAACATGTAGAGTCATTCTGCATGTTTTATTTTGGACTAACAGTGCCCATATGCAAACAGAAGAAGGATTAGCATTATAAACATATGAATAAGCTACTTCTTAATTTGCAAATGTTTGTCACATAGCAATATACTAATCATAGAATCATAGAATCATAGGCTGGAAGGGACCTCAAGGATCGTCTGGTCCAGCCTTTCTAGGCAAAAGCACAGTATAGACAAGATGTCCCAGCACCCTGTCCAGCTGAGTCTTAAAAGTGTCCAATGTGGCAGAGTCAACCACTCCCCTGGTGAGATTATTCCTATGGTTGACCGTTCTCATTGTGAAAAATTTCCTTCTCATGTCCAGTCAGAATCTCCCCAAGAGCAACTTGTGTCCATTCCCCCTTGTCCTCTCCATGGGACTCCTTGTAAAAAGGGAGTCTCCATCTTCCTTGTACTTAGGTACTGGTATGTGATGATGAGATCCCCTCTAAGCCTGCCTTCCTCTAAGCTGAACAGTTCTCTCAGCCTGTCCTCATATGGCAGGCTTCCCAGTCCTTTGATCATCTTGGTGGCCCTTCTCTGGACCCCCTCCAGCCTGTCCACATCTTATTTGTATAGCAGGGACCAGGACTGTATACACTCTTCCAGGTGTGGCCTGACAAGCACTGGGTAGAGTGGGATAATGACTTCTTTATCTCTGCTGGTGATGCCCTTTATGATGCAACCCAGCATCCTATTGGCCTTCTTGGCCACAGCAGCACACTGCTCACTCCTGTTGAGCTTGTTGTCCACCAGGACTCCCAGGTCCCTTTCCACAGAGCTGCCCTCCAGCCAGGTGGATCCCAGCCTGTGAATGAACAATTCCTTCTGTGAAAGTCAATGTAAGATGTAAAATTTAAAGAAAATTCAGCTGGAATGAGCACCACAGTCCTATAGTGGGTGGAGAGTTTTACAGTTTCATTGGAAATAATTTTTAAGAAACTTACTGTTTCATAACTAGGTGGTTTGGGGAATAACAGGGACATGTGCAATATTGACAGAGAACAAAAAGTACAATGAGATCATCAAGCAAGAAAAAGTAACTGTGCTGAACTTCTGCAATTCCTATTCACGTCAGCTGAGGGAGAAACTACTCAGCACCTCTGACTTTTCCTTGGCACTTTGCAACATACATTCCTAGGAAAACAGCAGAAAAGCAGTTATGAAGAGGATTCACTTGAGCTATTGAAGAGGAAAACCACTAAATAGAAGTGTATGCCCAAGAGCAAAGGCTGCAAAATCACAGCTCTTGCTTTAATTATGTCATATGGCAATGCTTAATGAGAGGTGCCAATGTCACGGTAGTCACTTCCAGACTTTCTCAAAATTCATGAATTTTTACTTCACAATAAAGTTTAAATAAAGTCTTAGTGAAGTGTTAAGTTTCCTAAAGTCTTAACGGAAATTCCCCCATTTTTATAAAATGTAAATATATATCGAAGTGTAATATATTTTCAATATTTTCTCAATATCAAATTTAAGTCTATAGATAATACACTTCCACCTAGTTACTCTGTATGGAGCACTCAGAATTAGTCCTGTGGGTGCCCTAGCATACAAAGAATTTTTTTTCAGACCACTTAGTTTGATTTACTTTAACATAACCTGACACCCAAACCTTCTCACTGTAAACACTGAGCGTGTGTCCTGTGTGCGGTATGTCTTTTGTATTGCCATTTGTTATGCTACAAATGCACAAAGAAGAGAATTGAGAGCAATTAATTTTCCTGCAATTGGTGTTGTGAAAGATGGCAGCTAAAATAAAAGCATATGAATGTTAAAAAACCCCTCACCATTATCCATAGAAAAAAAAAAGACAGGAAATTTTACAACTGAACAACATAAAACCAGACTTCACAGTGTAAATTTTTGCCACTATCAGATTCAGGGGACTACCTGCTACTTACTGGAAATGACATTATAACAGTCTTTATAAATCATGAAGGGCTGTTGTGCCTCTGAGAAAGCCACGGCCACAATCAGCATGGAAATAGACAACTCACTGCTTTATCTAGGTTATTCTTCCAGCGAACATTTCAATGTATTTGTTCCCCTGTTCAGTCTTAAGCGTTTGCTACATTACATGGCATTCTGTTTCAGGGGAATTATTAATCTTAGCCTGCAACTGTGCAGTTCAGTACAAATGGCAATGTAGTTCAGGTCAACTATAATTCAGCTAAGACATGTCAATTGGCAATGTTTTTTGGTTTTCACACAAGATGCATATTTAGAGAAGGTAAGGATGTTACGGCATCCCTTGGAAAGAACAGGAGACATAACTTGTTCATGTTTTTACCCAGCACATTATTTACTGTACCTGTATTATCTGTCATAACGGAAAACAATGGAATAAATTGCAGGAAATTTAACACAGATATACTGGGAAATATGCAAGAATTTGGGCCTTAACAACATTATTTGTATGCTTTTGAATCCGTTAGTATGATCGTACTTTTAATGAAGACTACGTTAGCTTTTAGACTTTCAAAATACATAAGCTATCCTTTCAAGCTTTTCTCCAAGTACTATGGAGATAGCTATTAAAAATGATTAGACAGTGTTAAAATTAATATTGTGTCATGAATAATCAATAGTGGATGCTAAATTCTGCACTAAGGTTATTAAATGGGGATACAAAGGCTTTCGTGGTATTTGTGCAGGAGCTGGCTGCAGAATTGCCTTCTGTGTCCTTACATTAAACACTGATACAACAGGAATCCTTCTCACAGGAGTGCAACATACTGGTTAAAGGCAAGCTGACAGTCAGTGGAGAACAATTCAGCATTTAAGTATTTTATTTTTATTATTTGTTTTATTTATTATGGATGTATTGTATTAAGACTGTAATGGAATTCTACATATTGCATTGTTCTGAAGTGCTCATAAACACCACTAGCGTAGTGTAATGATCCAGATTTTATCTTTCTTTCCCACTCCCTGCTCCTGAGGCATTTAACTGATCATATGCACACATCATCAAAATTAATTTAAAGAGTGTGCTCCTTTACCAGAAAACTTACAGCTGAGGGTCTAGATATTGTGATTCCATGTCTGAGGTTGAACTGACCAGTATATGCCAGTGGGGATCTGGACACACAATAGCAGTTTGAAAAATTATGTATAAACAAAGATGGGACTAATTATAATTTAAAACTATTGCTTTCAAAATCCTTTTCAATGCAATAAAAATCAAGACAAAAAAAGTTTCCTTTCCCAGGAAGTGCTTTAACCATCACACTAAATAACAGCCTAGGGGTTATCATTTGGAAGAGAGACCAACTGCAAAACAGAAAGAAAGATCCAATTCAAAATAAAACAGACCCAACTGTCCATTTTTAATGGAATTTAATAGTAACCAGCTCCATTTCAAACACAGCTCTTCTTAGAAGCAGAAGTATCTGAGGAACTGAACACCTACCGTGTTGGAAAAAGCCCAGAATGAAGGTTTCTTATTCCCTTGGAAGGTACCTAACCACTACGTTTTCACCTAAAATCAGTCAGGATCAGCTACACCATATATGTGATGACATGGGAATAATCTTAAAATCTATATGCTTCAGAAGCAGTGTGAACCACTACACATATACTGTGTTCTTTCAGAGACTTAAGCAGAGCTCAGACCCTGTGGAACTTAGTTGGTCTCTGTCCATGTCTGCCAGACACTAAGATGAGCAGCCTGAAATCAGCAGCCTTCAGGTTTTTTACATTTTATAACCTAGTTTGCTTCTGCTGTTACACCCAAGAAGAGGAAATGCCAGTACAAGTTGACCTAAAAATGCTCATTCTAGCATGCATTGCTCATGAATTCTGATCTCCAATATCCAAAGTAAATAGCTATTACTCTATGATTACTAACTTCCTGAGTTGAATGTAATTGTCTGCAAAGACTTGCATTTTGTAATCAGTTAGTACTCTACCCTCACAACCATCCAGATCAAGACTGATTCAATTTTTCCAGATATTATAAGATTTAAGTACCTAACAAAAACAGTTTCAAAAGTTACCTAGAACATGTTACTTTAACTATAGGTAATTTCAGAAGATTTCAAATACACCATAAACCTCAAAGATCTTAACAGACTTCTGCTTGCTGCTGTATTTAGAGAGATACCAAACTGTTTTATATTTGTTTTGGATCTGAGGCACTCTTATTATAAACAATGAAATTTCAATGTAGATTTCAATGAATTCTCACTCACATATTTTAGGATCTGTATAGGAAAAGAGCATAGCATATCTTCCTCCTTTTCAGGCAATATTTCAGGCAATAAATATTTTTTTAATTAGAAGCAGTTCAAAGTTGCAAAAAGTCTGTTATCAGTTACTTGCACCAAGGGTTAAATGACATCTAGAGATACATCTTAATTATTTTTTTAATAGTTTTTTTTTTAAAGTTTTTTATTTTGTTGTAATATGGAACAAAAATAAGATTTGATACTCAATTTTTGCTTGATGAAATGATTTCAAGCTTTAGTCACTAATAATAAAGATAATTTGCAATTCAATATCTTCAATTTCAGTTACACTTTAAGTTGTATTATTGCATTACAAGTATACTTTAAGTGGGGTTTTTCAGCCTTTTCATATGAAAATGTGAAGCGACTGTATAATTTTGCATGGTAAGCCTCAAATATATACTGTAGTTAAAATGAGAAATCTGGATAGAGAGTAATCATTTCTAATCAACATTTTGCTCTTTTTTCTGTCAAATGATATAATCACCGGCTCCTTTCATCTCCAAGAAACCTGAAGATTCCCATACAAGATTTTCCCAGCCATACCTTATGGATGATCTAATTAGGTATTGGAATAGGACATGCTTCAAGAAATTTGAAATAAAGTATTTATGTAGTTTTTCGAGGGTGCTCATAGGATTTTTCTTTCATTAAGGTGACTTCTAAAATATTTTCTGTATTAATTTACATCATATTCCTATTTTGTAATGTACTATATTGCAAAACCGATTGCAGAAAAGTATTTTTTTTTGTTCTTCAGATTTCTTTACCCTTCCAGTTGAATAAGAAAATCACTGTCAGATCAGATTAGGTCACAGCACAGTACAGTTTAGTTCAGCATCTCCTCTGAAAACAATTGATATCAGATGTTTCAGAAGTTGTTTAGAAAACCTTGGAAAATTCTGGAATAACTTGCTTACACAATTATTTTTTTTTCTTAAGTACCTGCAGAAATTGGTTGATTTAATTTAAGCAGTTCAGGAAATATCTTGTTTTTCTGTATTTCCTCTCTGTCTACTACCCAGCACTTACAGAACATACGGGCTTTATCTATGTGACCATGTCACTTTTACAAACACTGAAGTGAAGGTCTGTGACCAAGCATTCCAAATTTGTGTCCAAGCCTTAAGTAGTACCATGATCAAAGTCCATCTAAAAGACTGATAAGGTTCTATCCTGAGACAACCCACTTCCAGCAGTCCTTCTTTCTTCACCGTTAATTGTTAATAATTGTTAATAGTGTTCCTTATAGTCTTAGAAGAATCAAATGTGCATAAATCTAGAAAATACTTTGAAATAGCAAGCAATTAAAGAAAGTCTGCTTGCTGCAGTACCTGGTTTCATTGGTGGGAAAATGTGCTGTTCGTACACCTCTCTGCTTTTGGGAAGTGTGTCTTGCAAACAGCTAACGTACTG
This sequence comes from Egretta garzetta, assembly GCF_000687185.1. Taxonomy (NCBI): domain Eukaryota; kingdom Metazoa; phylum Chordata; class Aves; order Pelecaniformes; family Ardeidae; genus Egretta; species Egretta garzetta. Next base: position 2,060,614 of record NW_009260669.1, read on the forward strand.
CCTCCAAGATATTCAGTGACAGTGGTTATTTGCTTCCCTGACTTGCAGCAGAACAAACCCTGACTGAGGACAATTCATCTTGGACCTTGAATCTTTGCCATATTTTACATTAGTACAGCATTCTGTGGAGTGGCAACACTGGACTAATATTCCTGGAAATTCAGGTTTCAGGAATGGGATTGAAGGTTTAAATTGCTATGTTTAGATGCAGAATGTTTTAATGCACTTTTTTGAATCCAAGAGCAGGGGAAATTGTGCATAAGGACATAGCTATATAGGTAAATCTGCTACACAGAAGCTAGTCCTTGAAAACAGAAGACAAGAAACAGGGTAATACAGGTATGTATTTCTGATGCTCCAAGTTGAAATTCAACTCCCTTTTAGCACCCACAGCAAGTAGTTGCTATGCAAAGGGTCAGGCACAGTTTCTATGTGTCTCCCTGCTTTTGTTATTTGCTGGTGTATGAGGTATAACATGGTCTAGAGAATGTGTCTCCTAGTCTCTCTCTTATAGCCCCAGACAGACTGCCTTTGTTTCACTAAAGCTGTAGCTTTGCCCCTGAAGATCTTGGGCCCAGTAACTCAAACCATCTCTATAGCTGAGATTCACTTCTGTGCCCACAGAGTTGGCTCTGCACTCTCTGTTTTTCTCTCCAGCGTTGGCCAAATCAGAAAAGTCACAGCCTCCCCCTTGTCATCTTTTCCAGTGTGTACTGGGAATGTAGAAATAGGAAATACAAATGCATTTTCTTACAAATGTGCATCAATTTGATTTTAATACAGTGTTACACTGTATTGAATAGTTAATGTCTGGCCTGCAACAATGTCTCTGATCTAAGAATGGACAGACCATATTAAAAATAATGAAAGGAGTAATGAAACTCTTTTATGTTGACAAATGAACCTTAATACTACTCAGTGTCAGAATATAGCAAGAACTATCCAAAAAGAGTAAGCAGGGAATGACTGGGACGACATGGACAGGTGATTTCTGTCAATGTCAGAGGCAGAAAATCAAAGCACCCATGATGTCTGTGATCCCAGAGGAGAGCAGAGAGTTGTATGGTCCTAGTGGCAGCCAAGAGGAAAGCTTTGTGGGCAGCCTGATGGCAACGCTGCCTGCTGCTGTTTCTGCCGGGCTTCAAGAAACAGGGCTTCAGGCATGTTCTATGGAAGCAAGTAGGACTCTTTCCAAAGAGCACCTGGATTTTCTTTCTAACAGGAATTATCCATCAAGGTGCTGAACAGCAACAGCTGTCAAAAGCAGAGTGTCTGATAATTACTAATTGTACAGCTCCACATAAGTACTCTACAATATCTAGCAGTGCTTTCTAATAAGATCTTAGTGGAAAGTTATTGAAGGCTAACTATAACACCAACGACATTTTTACCAGTGATCTTCCACAATTCACATTATAAACCGTCTTGATGAATACATTCAGCCTGACCTTTGTGGTTCCTCTCCATGTTATTACCTCTGGAACATCTAGTGACCGTGTCTGTATCTACTCTCTGCTTGAAGCATCCTGGTTATTTTGCTTGTCTCTATAAATTAGACTTACCTATTTAAGACTAAACAGAAACTCCCTAAAGAGGTATTTTGATGCAATTATTTATTTGTTATTAAGAATCCAATTTCCTGGTGCAATTTGTATGACAGGGCTTTTCCAGCAAAATTGATTTTCAGCAACAATTATTTGTTCAAGGTATTTTCAGAGTTCTTGGTCATATAGAAGGTATAATCTGTACTACTTTATGTGGCACATAACAGGGCTAAAAGCAGGAGTGAAAAATCTGTAAAGTGTTATTCAAGAGGCCAGATCTTTACTGGTCCTAATATGAATTAATTTTATGTTTCTTTCTCATAGCTTTAAAAAATGTGTAAGTGCCACATAGGTTTTCTCTTATCTTCTGCTTTAGATTACACTAAAAACTTCCTGAAATGTCAGTATATACAGCTGCTCAACTAATTCCTAGATCCGAGTCACCTCTAATAGCTATTTTTAGTGTTGATTTTTACTGCAGCAAAATTAAATACAGAGCAATTACAGTACTAGGCAGAAACATTACAAACTTCTATTACCTGCTTTATCTCATTAAAACAGATATTCTAGGTATACAAGAAGTTTTCTAATGACTTATCCTTGCAAAATCCCAATTGTATCATTCTTCCACCATAAGATTAAACTAAATCTCCATAAACTAGATGCCCTATGTTGTGAAGCAGGGAAAAGTATTATTTTCTAAGTGTGTTTCAACTGCCTCGAACAGATACAGTAAATAAAGTTGCAGACAGTGTTACAGTAACCAGCTCTCAGAGATCTCCATGTCAATCGTTCATACTGCAATTCTACCTCGTTTCCTACTGTAAGCCCCACACAGGTGCTGAAACAATTCTTATTCCTTCTCATTATTCAGATTTCCTTCTCATATCTCAGCAAGTGGCCAAACTAAACTGTCAGTACAACTCACCTCCTACCACATTAAGGACAGGATTGAGACCACTATCAGTGGCATTGCATATGAAATAGCTAAACCAGTGTGAGAAAGCTTTCTTCTGTCCTTGCTTCATCCTAACAGATACAAGGTTAATTGTAACAGGTAATACATACACTCTGTTGGGGTGTCCCTTCTACTACATTTTTAGAATAGTATTTTATTTTTGAAAAAAAATAATTAAATATTCTAAAGTCATTTTCTCATCTGTTGAATGCCCACAGCCACACATAGCAAGAACGACACTGCACATTTATTAATTATTACTTATTTGAAAGAAGTACAAGGCAGAACAAAATACATGGATGAGAGGAGCACAACTACACAAGTGAAGATTCACAGCTCATAATGTGCATTTAGGGGTTTAGATTAGGTCCTTTCTAAAGAGCTTTAGGGCAAAGCTTTCAACTGAGCTATGGCATTGCCTGTTATTTTGTGCACACTTCCTTTGATAAAGTCAGTTTCTGCTGGAACAGATAAACCTGAGCGTGTAGCCCAAGGGACATGTTGAGAGCAAGCTCTTCTCTCTTCTAACCCCACAGAATAAGCATGGACAGCACAATAAATCACTAAGAGTAATGCTCAGAGAACAGGATAAAGTTAATTATTTGTTTTCTCTGATGCAGTAATAAATTAAAGCAGTCAAACTGCAAAATGGAAGTGCAGGACTGGAAGACTATTTCTGTTCATTTAAGACCGGATCCAAAGTTTTTTGAGAATTTTTACTTCCTTTCTTGTGTTCCTTTTAATTTCTTTTCATCACTTTCCAGCTTCATCATGCTATCTGCTTTCTGCCAGGAGTGTAATTACCAGAGGGACTCAGGAAGGAATGCTGGCTCTTCACTATCCCTAGCTTCATGGGGACTAGAAAATCTCTTTTCACTGTGATGCCCTGATCAATGTTTCTAATTTTAGCTGGCTAAACAGCAAGCAGCACTCACTACGGTCTTTTAAAACTCAGGAAGATCTGGTGTCTACTGCACTTCCCACAGCTAGATGACCAAGATCAGTCTGTGTTACACTTAAGCCCATCTATAACTCAGGAATATGAGAGAAGTGTGGCAAGAAGAGTAGGGGGAAGGATAGTGACTTACTGCTTCTGTTCCGGTTTTCCTACTATTTAAGTGCCCATGACCATTCCAGCCACATTCCATTTTCCAAGCAACACCCAAAGCGTGTCTATGATATGACAAGAAGTAGTTTTGGTAAGATTGACAGCTATTCTACATGCTATTGCCTTTGCAGAAGATCTTCTGAAACTGGGTCTGATCTTGTATTCAGCACTTGTTGCTATCCAAAGTGGCTCAAAAGTGCTTCAAACAAGCTGCAGAAAAATTGTTTGTAACACTTTATTTCTGCTCCTTTCATGGACTGGTCAATAATTGAGTTGTATGCCCCACTGTTCTTCTGAAAGGACTTCATAGAATCATAGACTGGTTTGGGTTGGAAGGGACCCCTAGAGGTCATATAGTCCAACCCCAACATGACTTAAATCATGTGTTTCCAATGCCAGTAAATAATATGCCTTAAAACTACAAGGACTGAAAAACTTGAAAAGTTTTGATTGAAAACTTATGATATGAAAAGACATGAAGGGAACATCCCTGGGGCATGTCTGAGGTGAAACAGCTTCTGGAAGTTGGCTAGTTGGCACTTTTCCCTGGAGGGGTAAGAAACCTGGTTGTAATCAAAGATGTTATTGCCCAGAACCCATTAAATACTTTGCAGATTAAACAGTGATGCTGATATTCCAACAGCCTCACTCCAACATTGCCTATGTCCAGATTCATCTTACTTATACTAGTCAACCAATGTACAGTCAATCATCTCCCCAGACTGGCCATCTCCTCTCTAGTCTGCTCATTAGCCTCATTTGCATTCACCTCAGAGGAAATATTGTAGGTACTGTAAATACTCAAGATATTTTTCTCCAGTTAATGCAGACTGCATGTCCTGGAAATAATGAAGAGCTGTGTTAATGACACTTGGACCTATATAGATGAGAACCCCAGTGAGCCCTGGGATTTTCTTCTCTGCCTTCAAAGAAAACTCCCAGTATACATTCTTCTGTTTTGAAGCCTGAGGCTAGGGGCTGCTTGAATTGGGCTAGTTCAGAAGCCAAAGTCCACACCATGGGTGAGAGCTGTAGAGCATTCTGGTTTAAGGCAGACTTCTGACAGAGCTTCCTGGGTCTGCCTCCTTCTTCACAGAACTGAAGGTGGGGACCTTGGCTGCTCTCTGACATCCATGGAGGTAATCCAAAGTCTTTGCTCCTTTCTCCTATCACATTCTGATTTGGGTGGAAAACATTTCCCACTGGTCTAGATGAGGCCCTGTTTTGCCAGTCACAGCATCATGTTTTGGTACATACTGTTTATCTCATATGTCAGTCCTGGTGTGGAAAACTGTATGGTGGCAAGCAATGAACATGTTTCTTCCCATATTGGCTTAATACCTTTGAGGAAGTGTTTTCTTTTACACCATGGCCATGGTCCATGGCTTCAAGATATAGTAAGCTGTGTCATCTCATGACAGTCCATGGAAAGGCTCTTAGTGTCAATCTGAGGAATTGTTCTAATGGTTTTTTGGTCTCATATTAGGTCATCAGAGAGGGAGCAAGCTGTGCACCAAAGGTTGACTTACATAAGGAAATTGTCACACCTGAATATGTAAGAATATGTACGACTTTCTATAGAAGAAGAAAAAGAAGAGTGAATAAATAAGAATAAGAGGAATGGGGAGACTTCAGTTTTATTTTCTGAAGGCATCTTAAAGATCCGAGATTGCACAGTTTTCTAAAGATGAAAGAGAGCTCTGACATTCCCAATAAAGACCCATTCATTCAAAATACTGTCCAGAGGGGAACCAGCCATGTGGCCTGGAGAACTTCCAGCACAATTAAAGGCAACCAACCAATTTGGAAATCTGACCATCTGTATCTTAGCAGTTGAATCCAAGTCTAAAATATATTGAATACATTTAAGAAATCATCATCAGTCTTTGAACTTTGATGCTGAGGACACTGGATGTGCTTTTACCTACTCTTGGTACCTGCCATCAGGCTGCAGGTGGCTCTTCTTACAGAATCTTCATGGTGTTTTGAGGGGCGATATTTCTTGCATCCTAAGGGGAGTAGTTATTCATCTAGATCAAAACAAGTGCCTAAAGATTGGACTGAGGGTCAGGGCACCATTAACTACCACAGAACTCTCAAATGGCTGTGCATTTTCTCTGATCTACTTAACAGCTTTAGCAGGGTGAGATTATCTTTCATTGTCTGTACATATATCAAGTATTTTTTTCTCATAATATTATTGGACCAGCTTCAGGATGAGGAAGTTTAAAATACTCCTGTATGATGAATAAATTTATTAACTTATAAACCACAAAATTCAGCTGAATTGAATTGAATAGCATGTCTCTTTGATAGCGTGGACTGTCTATATACTAAAATCCTACAGTGAAGATCTGTGACTCATAAGGAAGGTGGCATCCTTCTATGTCATGCTAGAAATGTTGCATTATTATATTTGCTATAAAGTAGAAACTGGGGGTGCTGTTTTAGTATTTTTAATAATAAGAGTTTCTGTCTTTACTATATATGATTTTCCTATTTCTAAGTTTGGGAAGATATAATCTAAATGGACATACATATTAAAAATAAACATGCACCCATAAAGTCTTGGACAAGTTAATAAAAATCTGATCAGTGTCGTGGTTGCTGTTGAGTGGAGTGTCAGCAAAGGCAGTAAGATCACCACAAATCAAGTTCACCATTAGCTTTTAGACCATGCAGGTTCCCCAGAATTGCCATGAGACTGGAAAGTCAGGGAATCTCTTAATCCCAGTGAATGTCAGCTGGTTTAAGCATTGCAACACAGTATGCCTGGCTGATTGAAAACTTGGAACAAAGACCCCCACAGTTCACCAGTCCCTAGGATCTCCAGTCAGCCTGCTGAAAAGGTCCAATGAGAAAACCTGAATGCTGAGGGCATCCATCAAATTTGTAACAGTTAGTAACACACATTAATATTTTATTTCTGTTCTTTACTCTAGGTTCTTCTGTTTCTGAAAAAAATGCTGGCAGTATAAAATGCCATTCACCTAGTAGATTTACCAGGTGGAATATAACTGAACTGTTTCTGTCAACACAAGAGGGAGCACAGACACATCTATCAAATTGACACAGTCCCTGCACTTGATGAGCTCAGTGGAATGAATCTTCCACCTCCAGTTTTTGTAATGCCAGTGAGTGATGAATCAGAGATATTTTTGACATCTGAAAGCAATTCAAGGTGAGAGAACCAAGAAGACTGGTATTTGCTAGTCAGAACTATAAATAAACTTCTCGGCACTAAGGCTTTTCCAAGGCTATTTAAATAGGGTAAAATTTTATGGATTGCTGTTCCCTAAGGAATGGAATGCTATCTGTATTTTAAAGCATGTCATTTCTTCATAGATGCAGTCACGCAGACAGCAGGTAGAACTTTGCCTTCCTTCAAAACCACAGTAAATCTATCCTTGTTCCTTACACTATTGATAAGAATTTGAGACCTGACCCAGTGTTTTCTCATTTTAGAATTAGAGGAATTAATTAAGTTGATGGTATTTTTCACAGTGAATCATGTTCTTAGAAAGGCTAATGAGTCAAGATATTAGCTTGTAATGACATTAGTATATGTTTAGTTGATGACCAGGTATATACTCTAATTTGAGGTCACACAGCATTTCAGCAGAAAAAATTACTCATGATTACTATACAAATTCTTAATATGTAATTGTCATTTACAGATAATGACTTACAAAGTTTTCTGTATGTGATGTGAGAGACAGCAAATAACTTGAAAAAGGAATGAAGACTAGCCTATTTTTTCAGACACAACAGTATCAGCAATATTGGTAACATTAGTAGTTTGGCTGGATTTACACAGATCGATATGAGAATGATTGAAGACCTCAATGGATTTTAGCACTTCTGAAGAGTAGAGATTAAATGTGCATCAGCTGTATTTCCACTAAACCAAACCAAACTAATAGTGAAGTAGCCAAATATTCCTGGCTGATCTATGATAGCCATCTAAAATAACATAAAAAGTAAACTAGATATAAAGGCAAGATTTAAAAGGTAAATGACAGTAAGGGAAAGTGTTTGTTTTCTATGCTATAGTAATGGTGCATTCTGCAGAAAGCATTTTTTCTCTCTGGCAGAACATTTAACACATCAATAGTAAAACATATTCTGGGACTTTGTGTGGACAAATTCTACAGGTTAAGTATAGTGATTTTAATGGAGTTGATTTATGCCAACATACCCAAGTCTAGGATACTTTTATAAAGGTCAGATCAGAAATATGATTGATTGTATGACGGAAGAACAAAACAAAGCAGTAATATTTTACTATTCTCTTCGTCTTTCTATAAAATATGAATAAACCTTCAAAACACATTATATGAACAGACAGAAAAGCAAACTGCCATGTCTGAACTTCTCTTGTAGTTACCGTAAATCCAAGATAGAATGTTTTGTTTTTATAGAATGCTTTGGGTTGGAAGGGACCTTTAGAGGTCACCTAGTCCAACCCTCAAGATGTTCTTGATCACTGCTAAAATATACCTGTATGGTGAGTGAAGAACTTTAGACTCCAGAAAAGTTCCTGACAAGAGAAACCAAAAGACTAGAGATAATTTCAAGCAGTAATTGCTCATCCCCTTTCTTGAAATGTCCAGTCTCAGGGAAATATTGAATATCCACATTCTCCTCTTTACCTGCTTGGTACTGAAACAATGCACGCATGATCAAGCACAGCTATGAAAGACCTACTCCTTTGTATGGAGGGAGCCAAAACAAATAATCACTTCAAAACACAATAAATTAAGGTCACTTCTTTCATCATTTGTGTGCAATAAATAACAGTATTCTATCATTTGATGAGTGAGATACTACCCATTACCAATGAATGGCAAAATCAACTCTACAGGGGAAAAAAGGAAGATATTTTGTTGATACATCATTTCTTCATTTAAACTTTAAATTGACATTGACATCAGTGTATGTGCACCTTTTTTTTATGTATGACTTTAAAATATTGGCAAAGAAACCACCAAGGATGAAAAAAAAGCAGCAGGGAAAACATGAATGAAGGTGACACTGTTCTGTAATACCCACAAGATATTTAAATTCTTCTTTGTGAATACATTCTTTAATCAATTTCCTCAGCTTTTCTATCTGCAAAGTACTTTTGATGCATGTTTACTATTCAGAAAACTTATGTGAATTGAATTCTGCCTGGGAGAACTATTTTTCCTGCTTATCTTCTTTCTTTTGTTGTTTTTTTTCCTGGATATCTGCTTTTATTAAAGAAATAGGAATAATTAATTAGAAACAAATGTGTTATACTTTTGTCTGTGAATAAATTGGCATTTCAGGTGCATAGAGATATTCATATGAAAAAAGGAAATAGAAAATGGTTATACAGAGAAGGGACCATTTGTGTCATTATGGATGGAAATAAATCGTTATTAGACAGAATTACCACATTTGTAATAATTCTAGAAAACTTAATGATAACAAAGTTGAATTCATTTCACCTAGCTTTAGTTGCCTAAAGTATGATGTGTAGTATAATTCAGTCTTAAAGTCAATTAAATGAGGGAGACACTCCCAGTTCTTGAAACAGACGTCTATGGTAGAGTAAATCAATTGCCTGTCTGTAGAGACTTCTTTTTCACTGTTGCCTGTTGAGGCAGGCTGGATGACTTTCTTAAACTGGAAAGCTAAAGGTAGGTCAGATAAATGCAGTCAAGTCTGACTTTAGCGAATTTAAAAAAATGTTAGTGCACATAACTGAGAGAGAACTGGATCCGTGATCCATTTTACCTGTGCAACTAAGAAATACGAGTAATCCGAAACATAGGTACTTAGATGATCAAGCCGCATTAAAGATCTTCAAAATAGCATGTCCATGATACATGTTGATGATATACATCCATGATATACAGTTGGACTCTAGCCATATTGTCTTACCCCCAGTACAGACAGCCTGTGGGCATATATTACTGAAGACATGCCATAATACTTCTCATCATGACAATTCTCTTTGACTATAGAAGTCATAAAATGACCTTCTATCAGTCTTTTTCTGCTCATGTAGGTTTAGAGGGGCTCTCAGATGCCCCTCACTCCTTTCACAAGAGTAAACCTGTTATGCAAGAGAAAATGTGTATTACAAATAATTCTACCAAACTCCCAACTCTCGCATGGTTCCATTTTTTGATAATGCATTTAGCTTACCTTCTATCAGCTTCCCTGTCTGCTCTGCATTGCCCCCAGGCAAGATCTTGGCAATGTAAGCTCCAATTTCCCCACTGCTCCCTGGAATTTCTTTCCCACCTACAACTCGGATTCCCAGTCCATTACCTGTGATCAAAAGAAAGAGAAAACTTTAAACAGAGATGAAGAAATGAGTAATTCTCTGGAAAGAAAGGAAGAAAACAACTCATCAGAGGTTACTGAAGGATGCCACCAGTAACTTCTGGCTGTGGTTGGAAGATTAAGGTTAACTGCAGTCCCATCCACCACTTTTCCAAAGACTTAACTTTGGGTAAGGGCAT